>NC_080428.1:16330597-16630597 GCF_029873635.1 Malania oleifera
ACTGTGTTCATATGGATAGAGAGAAAGCTCCAGGACTGGATGGGTTTATAATGGGTTTTTTCTCAGGATTGTTGGGATTTTTTAAAAGTTGTCTTTTTAGAGTCTCGTGATTTTTTTGACAGCAGGGGTGGTTGGTAGAAGTCTTGACTCAACATTTATTACCCTGGTCCCTGAAAAGGATGGTGCTACTAAAGTCAATGACTTTAAACTTACTAGTTTGGTTAAAAGTGTTCATTAGATTTGAACTAAAGTTTTATACAAGGGATTAGCAACGATCTTGGTGGGGACCACTCCCATAATCAAAGTGCTCTTATTGGTGAAAAACAAATCCTTGATGCAGTGTTGGTGGCTAATGAGGTGGTTGAGGATGCTGTTAGAAGAAAAAAGAGGGGCTTGATTTTGAAATTGGACTTTGAACCTATGCTTGGGTTAGTTGGGGTTAAAAGGTTTTGTAGAAAGGAGGAAGTGGATCTGTGGTTGTCTCTCTGCTGTTATCTTCTCTAAAGTCTAAGTTAACAGGGTGGCTAAGTCCTATTTTCAAGCTTCAAGGGGTCTGAAGCAAGGTGATCCGGTGGCTAAGTCCTATTTTCGAGCTTCAAGGGGTCTGAGGCAAGGTGATCCCCTATCACTGTCCCTTTCCACTAGTGTGGCAGGCAAATGCTTCAAGAACATTGATTGATAGAGGGGTTGGAAGAGGCTTCATGGAAGGGATTAAGGTGGGCAGGGAGGACTTGCACATTTCTCATCTTCAATTTGCAAATGATGCTATTTTCTTTCGAAGGATAGGAATAACTTCCCTAATGTGCTCCCTACTGTGGAGGTTTTCAAGAAGCTGTCGAGGTGAAAAATTAATTTCTCAAAGAGTGGCCTGGTGAGATCAAGTATGGACCTGACCCCGTTTTGAGAGAATTTCTAGGAGATTGGAAGGGTTGAAAGGACCATTTTTCACTTTAGAGGGCTGCATTACTCTCATTCATGACCGTCTCTTCCATTCACTTGCATTATTTATCCCTTCTTGTAAAGTTGGAGATGGAGGAGAGAAAAAGAAAAGAAGAGAAGAGAAGAGAAGAAGAGGAAAGAAAGAGACTGAGGCGGCAGTTTCCTGGAGACTTCCATACAGCTCCAGGCCTGCCCTCTTATATATTAATAATAATGGAACTCCAAAAGATTAAAATACCCCCCACTCAAACAAACTAATTGCTGAAATAACCTATTATCTTCTAACCCTCCCCCTCAAGCTACAGGAGTATAAATATCACCCAGCCCCAGCTTGTTACAACCATTAGACAAGGTAGGCTTAAATAAAGGCTTTGTGAAAACATTGCCAAACTGATCCACAGATTTCACAAAAGGAGTCCTCATGACCTTCAATAGAACATCCCTCACAAAATGACAATCAACTTCAATGTGCTTTCTCTCATGGAATACTGGATTGCTAGCAATATAAATGGCATCTTGATATCAAAAAACATATCCATTGGCTTCGATATTGAAAACCCCCTGTCGGATATAAGAGATATTAGCCACATGAGCCCACTCACAATATGAGTCATAGCTCGGTATTCTGCTTCAGCACTAGATCTTGCTACAGTAGTTTGTTTCTTACTACACCAAGTAACAAGATTACCTCCCATTAATGTACAGTATCCAGTAGTAGACCTTCAATCATCAACAAAGTCAGCCCAACATGCATCAGAGTATCCCATGATCTCACTATTTTTATTACATTTATATAATCAAACCTTTTCCAAGAAATCCTTTGAAATGCAACATAATCATATAAACAGCATCCCAATGTGGTTGTTTAAGATTTATACATAAAGTGACTCACCACCCCTACTACAAGAGATATGTCAGGTCTACTGACGGTCAAGCAGATCAACTTGCCAACCAACTTAGATACCACTTTACCCAAAAGTTTAAGCTGTGAGGTTGTGGGCCAAAAATGTATATCTATTTTTAACACTCTCCCGCACATGCAGCCCGACAGCACGTGGAGAGACAAAAAATAAACAAAACCCGTTGCAAGGAATGCAATAATTTTCTAAACACCACACAATAAATACCGGCAACAAGACTAGAACCCAAGACCTCCTGGTCTCCAGCTCTGATACCATTGTGTAAAGTTAGGGATGGAGAAGAGAAGAAGAAAAGAAGAAGAAACAAAGAGAAAGGCTGAGGCTACAGTTTCTTGGAGATTTCCGTACAGCTCCAAGTTTTCCCTCTTATATATTAATAATAATGAAAGTCTTAAGGATGAAAATTTCCCCACTCACATAACCTAATTTCTGAAATAACCTATTCTCTTCTAACATCCCTTTTCAGAATCTTGGTGTGTGTGTGTTGCCCGCAGATTAGATAAGTTGATGAGAAAATTTTATGTGGTTGAGCGATAGCAAGCAAAAGAGAGATCATTTAGTGGATTGCAACATTGTGAGTACATTTAAAAGGAAGGAAGGCCTGGGTCTAGGTAATTTGGTGTATAAAAATATATCTTCGGTGGGAAAGTGGTTATGGTGTTTTCCCTCGTAACCCAACTGTCATTGGCACAAGGTTATTTGCAGTAAATTTGATCTTTCAAAAAAATGGATGGGATGCTATTGCAGGAATTAATATCGCTTACTCTAGTCCTTAGAAACTTGCATCTCAAATCTATCTATCTTTATTTCCTTATATCCATTATAAAGTGGGAAATGGGGAGAGAATCCATTATTGGGAGGACAGTTGGATCAGAATCTGCCCTTGTCTATTGATTTCCCTTGCTTTTGTTTCATCTTTCTAATCTTCATGAGTCTCCTATTGTGGCCTATCTCATTTTGCAAGAGGACAGCCTTTCATGGGATTTTTATTTTGGGAGGAACCTCAATGAGTGAGAAACTAATAAGCTTGCTTCTTTGACTATTATGCTTGATTCTTTTTTGTCTAGATAGGGAGTGATAAACATGCTTGAAATCTTGATTTTTCTAGGGATTTCTCATTCAAATTTTTTTTCTCTCATCTAATCCATGATCCTAATGCTAGTTTCTTTGGCCTCTATTCTCTAGTCTGGAAAGCTCAAGTTCCTTCAAAACCAAGGCATTTTCCGAAGTTGTCATTCTTGAGAAAATTAATATTAGTGATCTATTTCAGAAGCAAAAACCTAACAAGGCTCTTTCTCCCAATGTTTGTGTTCTCTGTTTCAAGAATGGGGAAACCTGGTCTCACTTGTTTCTACATTGTCACTCCTAATGGGGAATTTGGACTAAGTTGTTTGGAATATTTGGATAAATTGGGGATGACAGGCCTCTTTGGATCATTTTTGTATTAGCATGTTTGGAGGCTTTGGTAAGAGAAAGGAGAGGTAAATTTTATTACTGTTTGGCTTATTATTTGGTGCATTTGTGATAGGATTGGCAAGTTAAACAATTGAGAAAGTAAGCGAATGATAAAAGAGAAATGCAAAAAAAATAAATACAAGATAACATGGTTTGGCCTATCGCCTACATCCATGGGCGAATATGGCAAAATAACTCCACTATTGGGAAGAGATAGAATATAAAAGCATCTAAGATGTTATGCTGTTTAACACACTTTCCAAAGATCCACAAAGACACTTATATATACATCCTGTCAAGAATAACTCCCTCTTAAATCAAATTAATTCTTCCTCAAATCAAGAATGCAAATTAACTCTCTTTGAGCTCAATTCTTTAACTTTATTTCTTCAAAAAATAAATAATAATAATAATAATAATAATAATAATAATAATAATAATAATAAAAACTCTTCATTTCAATTAGAGAATAAATTCTCAATTTATTACAAATAACTCCTATCTTGAATGAGAAATTTATTACAAAACATGAATGCATTGACCAAGGCATGGGAAGACAAGTACCGTCTCACTTGAATGAGAGCTTAAATAAGAGATTTATGTGAAGCATTCATATGGGGCTAGTCCATCATTTATAAATCTTCCCCTATAGTCACGTATGGATGATAATTTTCTTCTTCCATCTTCTCAATCTTACGTCCTCATAGGCATATTTCAAGAACAGCAGATTTCAATCAAATCCAAGCAATGCTTGAAAGTAGCCAACGCTAGAGACTTTGCCAACATATTTGTAGGATTATTAGCAGTTCCAATTTTCTTTAGAATAATTTATCCTTGTAAAATAATATCACAATCAAAATGATACCTAACATCAATATGTATTGTTCTTTCATGAAACATTGATTTTTGTCAAATGAATAGCACTCTAGTTGTCAAAATGAACTATATAAGTCTTGTCCCAACAAGATGTAAGCTCACTAATCAAATCCCTTAACCGAATAGCTTCTTTGACTGCCTCTATTATTGCCATGTACTCTGCCTCAATAGTGGTAACACAACAATATGTTGTAGCCTTGTCTTCTAACTTATGGCACTTCTTCCAAGAGTGAATACATAACCAATAATGGATCTGCTCTTGTAAAGATCCCCAGCAAATTCCAAATCAACATAACCAATAGCACTGGACTTATGTCTCCGAAAATCTAAACAAGTATCAAAAGTACCTCTTAGATATCAAATTATCCATGTAACCACTTGTCAATGCTCTTTACATAGACTAGTGTCACGAGCTAAGCTTGTTCAGGGCATTATGCTTGCCTATGACCTCTTATCTCGTGTGCTTGGGATGGGTTTCCATTATGTAAATACTAGTGTAGGGTTATTTTCTGCTAGTAGAGTCTTTGTATGCCAAATAAGGCCATATGACTCCTCGGTCACTTTGATGTTTCCTAGTGCTAGGATGATAATTACATAAAAATCTCTTTAGGGGAGGGTGAGTGTTCATCAGTCATTGTAAAACTCACTAGATACTATCAACGTGTTTAGCCTACTTGCCTCCCTCACTAAGCACACAATGTCAACGGAGGTGTGGTTAATGAATTATGTTTGCTTCAATGTTTACTGCTTGCTTGCCACTGCTTTCATGAACGCTTACTGTTTTTGGTGCCATTTGATTGAATGCTAATGAAAGTATTTCGTGGATGAATCTTGGTAAACGATAGGCTGGCTAGTTAAACAAGAGTGTTTTAGCTAACGACACACGGCCCTTCACAACGGTGTGAAAATAGTCAGACCGTGGCACTTGGTATTAGAGCCCAAGGTTGAGTTGCTACGTGAGTTCGATTGCCTTCGTTATGGGATTTGGAAAGCTTTGGTAAGTGACCATAGCACCAAACAATGCTGAGGATCAGCGTGCTGGAAGCACAGGTTGAGGCAACAACCAATACTGTGGCCACGGAGGTGGCTCAAATGAGAGAACTTGTTGATGAAGTTATGGGATCACAAAAACATCAAGCAAGTTTGATAGGCGACATGTCAGAGGACTTTCGCTACATAGTTGAAACTTTGCAGTCGCGGATGGCTGATCTGGATGCAAAGGTGAATCTAATGGTTCTTGCTATGGGGAACTCCAACACTCTAGGAGTTAGCAAGACCAAGGTACCGAAACCCAAGACGTATGGGGGTGCCCGAGATGCCAAGGAGTTAGAGAACTTCTTGTTTGATGTGAAGCAGTACTTTCACGCTGTGAGGATGGCCTTATAACAGGCAAAGGTGGATACTGCAACCATGTACTTGGTTGGTGACGCCAAACTATGGTAGCGCACCAACTACAGAGAAATTGAAAATGGAAGTTGTGTAATCGATAATTGGGTAGACTTGAAAAGAGAGCTCAAGGCCCAATTTTTTCCTGAGAATGTTGAGTATAATAGAAGGAGAAAGATGAGAGATCTCAAGCATACGGGGTCGATCAGGGAATATGTGAAACAATTTTCTGCTTTAATGTTGCATATTCGGGATATGTCGGAGAAGGACAAGTTGTTCTATTTTCTTGAGGGGATGAAACCATGGGCAAGAACTGAACTTCATAGGCAAAGGATTCAAGACTTGTCAACTGCACAAGTTGCTGCAGAACGCTTGACTGACTACACTGGTGATGATACCACTTCGTCCAAACGGTTTGGCGGAAAGGGAAACAATGGAAAGTCTTTCAAGAAAGGCAAACTCAAGAGTGGGGGAACCGACTCTAAATCATCAACCTTAAAGGAAGTTTTGTCGTCTCAAGGATTCAACACACCCAATGGAAAGGGGAAGAGTAAATTTTCATGCTACTTGTGTGGTGGATCTCACAGAGTGAATTGAGTGTCAACACAAGGGATTACTCAATGTCTTACAAGCTTCCACTTCGGGAAAAGTGGTGGAAAGCGAGGAGGAAGAGGATGATGCCCCGAGGGTAGGTTCAGTGCAGCTAGTGAGCCCATTGGAAAAGCAGGCGAAAGCACCGAAAGTTACACGAGCAAAAGGGTTAATGTTTGTGGACTTGAGGATCAATGGGAAGAGTACACGCACTATGGTGGATACGGGAGCTACTCATAATTTTGTTTTGCAGTTGGAAGCATGGAGGCTCAACTTATCCCTACAGAAGGATACAGGATGCATGAAAGCAGTTAATTCTGTAACCCAACCGACTCTAGGAGTAGCCAAGCAAGTGACTGTGAAACTTGGACAGTGGGAAGGTCAAGCGAATTTCACAGCGGTGCCATTGGATGACTTTCCAGTCATTCTAGGAATGGAGTTCCTAAGGGGGACGAGGGCAGTGCTGATGCCTTTGGCTAATTCCCTATGTTTGATGGGAGATCACTCGTGCATGGTGCAAGTCGTTGCGATGAAAGGAAACAACGGGAAGTCCCTTTCAGCCATACAACTCAATGAGGGATTGGGTCAGGGTGAGCAAACACGTCCAGCCACAGTGGTGGTAGACAAAGAAGTAGGCTAAGAGCTGGAGCCTACGACCATCCAAGCGGTGTTGGATGAGGATAAGGAGGTGTTGCCAGATAAGTTGCCTCACAAGTTGCCTTCACGATGGATTGTGGAGCATGAGATCAAGTTGTTATCAGGAGTGAAACCACCAGCTAAAGGGTCATATCAGATTGCGCCTCCAGAGATAGTAGAGTTGGGGAAACAGCTTGATGAATAGGAAGCGGGATGTGTTCGCCATTCCAAAGCACCGTTAGAAGCATCAGTGTTGTTTCAAAGGAAACATGAAGAGCATCTACAGAAAGTGTTTGACAGGCTGAGGGGAAACAGTTTGTATGTGAAGAAAGGGAAGTTCTCTTTCGCTCAGTAGAGCAACAAATTCCTTGGTCATGTGGTTGAACAAGGTCGTATCCGGAAGGGTATGGAGAAGGTAAGGATGATTCAAGAACGGAAGATCCCCACGACTATGAAGGAGTTGTGTTCCTTTCTTGGCCTTACTAGATATTGCAGGAAGTTCGTTGAGGGGTATTCGTGGAGAATGACTCCAATGACAGAACTACTGGGGAAGTATTGTTGGCCGCACACGCAGGATGATGTGGTTGATTATACCAAAACTTGTCTCACTTGCCAACAAGACAAGGGGGAGCAGAAGAAGTATGGTACTTTCATGGTAGCACCAAAGTACTGTTCAGCAGAGGAGACGACACAATTGTTCCTTACGACTATTGTGAAACACTGGGGTGTTCCCCAAGTTATTATTTGTGACCGAGACTTAATGTTCACTGACAACTTCTTGACAGAATTTTCAGGATATTCAGGTCACATATTGAAATCTCTTCGAGTTCTCGCTGACAGACAGATGGACAGATGAAGAGATTCAGAGAGCTACTAGATGAGTACCTGCGCTATTTTGTCAACAAGAACCAGAAGAATGGCATGCAACTACTTGATGTGTCTCCGTTCTGTGGCAATGCCCAAAGGAGCTCAACAACCAACAAGAGCCCTTTTGAGCTTGTTACAGGCCAGCTGTCGCTGTTACCTCACACAGTGGGCGAGCGGTACAAACGAAAGAGTCCCAGGGCGAACATCTTCACCAAAGAATGGAGACAGAATGCAGAGTTTGCCCGAGCCTATCTGGAGAAAGCTTCTAAGCATATGAAGAAGTGGACAGATCAAGGGAGAAGACCGCAGTTTCATGTTAGCTGCCTCAAGCCGTTCAACGCCAACACCAATGACCTGAGTAGAAGTCAGTCGAACAGATCAAAGTTGAAGACAGTGCAACCTGACAAACGTGAAGTTGAAGAGATCTTTGCAGACAGAAAGTTCATATCCTTAAAGCGACAGAAGTTCCTAGTGAAGTGGAAATGCCTTGATGACAAAGAAATCAGCTGGATTTCTGCAAAAGATATTCAACCGTTCATGGACAAACTAGAAGTGTGCCTACCGCCAAAGTCTATGAGAACGTCGACCGCATAAGTGGGGGAGAATGTCACAAGCTAAGCTTGTTCAGGACATTATGCTTGCCTGTGACTGCTTATCTCGTGTGCTTGGGATGGGTTTCCATCATGTAAATACTAATGTAAGGTTATTTTCTGCTAGTAGAGTCTTTGTATGCCAAATAAGGCAATATAACTCCTCGGTCACTTTGATGTTTCCTAATGCCAGGATGATAATTACATGAAAACCTCTTTAGGGAAGGGTGAGTGTTCATCAGTCATTGTAAAACTCACTAGCTATTGTCAACGTGTTTAGCCTACTTGCCTCCTTTGCTAAGCACACGATGTCAACGGACGTGTTGTTAATGAATTACGTTTGCTTCAATGTTTACTGCTTGCTTGACACTGCTTTCATGAACGCATACTGTTTCCGCTATCATTTGATTGAACGCTAATGAAAGCGTTTCGTGGATGAATGTTGGTAAAAGATAGGCTGACTAGTTAAACAAAAGTGCTTTAGCTAGCGCCGCACGGCCCTTCACAACGGTCTGAAAAGAGTCGGACCGTGACAATTAGCCATGTACCCACTCACAACATTAATGGCATGTGAAATGTCTAGACGGGTAGAAATCATAGCATGCATTAGACTTCCAAAACAGCTAATAGTTGGAAGTGAGTAGCAAGTGGAGTGCTGATTGGTTTGGCATTTGTCATGAAGAAATGCTCCAAATATTTTTCAACATATTTCTTGTGTCAAATACAACAATCCTTCCTTTTGATTCTTGTAAATTTCCATGCCAAGTATCTTTTTTTGTTACTCCTAAATTTTTCATTTCAAATTCCCCAGCAAGTTGGTCCTTAACTTGTTGATCTCAGATTTATCTTTAGAAGGAATAAGCATGTCAACAACATATAACAAGAAGTAAATAAAAGAAACATTTTTATGTTTCTTAAAATACACACAGCTATCACACTTGCTCCATGAATAACCATTGTCCAACATAAACAAATCAAACCTTTTATACCACTAACAAAGAGATTGCTTCAATCCATATAATGATCTTTTTAATAAACAAACATGGTATCAACAATAAAACCTTCAAGCTAACGCATGAAATTATTTCCTCGAGTCTACCATGCAAAAAAGTTACTTTAACATCTAGTTATTCCAATTCCAAATCATTCACAGCAACAAGAGATAATAATACACGTATAGAGGCATGTTTAACAATAGGAGAAAATACATCATTAAAATCTAACTCTGCAATTTGACTATAACCGTTAGCAACTAACCGTACCTTATACCTTGCATCCTTAACTCCTGGAAACCTTCTTTATTCTAGAAGACCCATTTGCAACCTAGAAACTTCTTTCCTTGAAAGGCTTTACTAATTCCAGGTGTTATTCTTGTGTAAAGACTCAATCTCCTCTTGCATAGCCACTAACCACTTAATGGAATCAACACAAGAAATTACTTCTGAATATGTTACGACCTATCCAGCTTCATAGGTTTCTTGTGCAACCGCTAAAGCATAGTCAATAGGATTAGAATGACAAAATTGTTCAAAATTACGATACCTCGAAGGTAATTTGATCTCTTTTCTAGGACTCTGTTTGGCAATGCTATAAGATTCTTCGTGCTACATTTTTTCTACTTTAGTAGTGTTCTCAACTAAGCCAATTTAACTAGGAGTAGTCTCCTGCAAAGTAATAGTGTCATCTTCTATCTCCACTTTCTTGATGCTATTCTTAACTTGATTAATTGCAATGGTATCTTTCTCCTTCTTTGGGTTAAACATTAATGCCTCATCAAAAATAACATCTCTACTGATAATAAACTTGGGTGACTTGGAATCAGAACACCAAATTCTATAACCATTCACCCCAGCTGCATAACCAAGAAAAACACATTCATTGGCTCTTTGCTCTAATTTCCCTTCATTAACATGCACATAGGCACGACATCCAAAAAATTTTAGATTAGAATAATCAACAGATTTACTAAACCATACCACTTATAGGATCTTGAACTCTAAGGCTAAGGGCGAAGAATAATTTCTCAAATGGCAAGCAGTAAAAATAGCCTTTACCCAATAATCCCTCAATAAATAAACATTTGAGAGCACACAAGCAGCTCTCTCCAAGAGGGTTTTGTTCATGCACTCAACTACCCCATTCTGTTGTGGTCTGATTGTCTTATGTCTGACAATGCTTTCATTTTTAAAAAATTCTTCAAGTTCGAGTGAGCAAAATTCCAATTCATTATCAATTTTGTTATGTCTGATTGTCTTATGTCTAACAATGCCTTCATTTTTAAAAAATTCTTCAAATTCAAGTGAGCAAAACTCCAATTCAGTATTAGTTCTAAGTCGCTTGACCTTCTTTTCAATATGTTTCTCGATCATTGCTTTTCATTGCTTGAAATATCTTAATACTTCATTCTTATGCTTCAAAAAGAGCACCCATGTCTTTCTTAAGTGCTTATCGATGAAGGTAAGGATGTATCGAGCTCCACCTTTAGAAGGAACATGGGAAGATCCCCTAAGGTCAGAGTGTATATAGTCCAGATTACCTTTGGTTTTGTGGGTACTAGTGTTGCAAGTGACTCTCTTCTGCTTTCCAAACACACAACGTTTGTAGAATTCAATATTTACCTGTACTTCAGCCACAAAAAAAACCCTCTTTTTGCTCAGTAATATTAGCCCTTTGTCACTCATATTTTTCAACCCCATAAGCCATAATTTGGTAATATCAGAATTTGGCAGAGGATTGAGTAACAACAACACTTGAAACTATAGCACCTTGCAAGACATAAATTAGGAAGTAATTTCTTTGCTTTTAGAATAACAAGGACACCTTTTCTGACTTGCGTAACTCCACCTTCAGGGGAGTACATCTACCCTTTGGAATCAAGGGCTCCAAGAGAAACTAGATTCTTCTTCAAATTCGGAACTTGTTGAACTTCAGGAGAGTTCATACACACAATTATACATTTTGATTCATACTATTCCGATCCCAACAATTTTCCAAGTTGCATTGTTGCCCAACAATACAATCCCAATTGAAATTGATTCATATGAGGAAAACTAAACTTTATTGGGACATGTGAAATGAGAATGGTGAATCTATCAACCAATGATCTTTAAAGCATGCATCACTACTAGTGGAAAGAACAAATTCAGCACCTTTGGATTAATTATTGGCAACACTTGCCTCGACGTCTTTCTCATTCTTTCTTTGATTTTGGCCTTGTTTGTTCTCTCCATTCTTTGTCTTCAACTTGTAGCAATCTACCTTGATGTTGTTATGGAAATAATTTATGATAAATTAGGCTGTAAATAATTTAGTTGAAATATTTTAGTTTATATTTAGATTGTATATAGCAGAAAATTAGGCTGTAAATAATGCCGAAAATCTAGCAGCATTTAGGAGCTGAAAATGTGCTGAAAATTAGGCAACAACTATGTAAATTTCTTCTATATATAATGAAAGCAAACCCGATGGAAAGGGCATTCAGACCAAAATTAACATGGTATCGAAGTCCCTCTTTTGATTCCGTTGTTTTGGTCTTAATCACAGGGTGCGATTCTCATCGCTGTTTAAGCAAGTTCTTTCTTGCTTTTCGTGGGTGTTGGCCTTCTCTGTGGTGTCCACTTTGGTGGTTTTGAGTTTTGTTGGGGGCTGCCGGAATTTTTTTTTTAGTTGCACACGCTATCCTTGGTTGCGAGCAACTCATCTTGATGTTTTTCTCGTGGTGGCTGGACATCTTTGTGGCTGTCGCCAATTTCTGTGGTGGTCAGCAGCTTCGACTTCTCCTGGTGTGATCAACGAAGGTGCTGTGTTTCTTCCTCTGCTGTGTCGTTTTCACACAAGGCAGGTATTTCGAGATAGGCTTCTGTGTTTGATTTGGACTTTTGTAATCCGGTAGTGTCTGTGGACCTCTTATTATTTATATTTGGACCTGATTTGAGTTAGGCTTGCCATTTATTTGGTAGACTGCTTGGGCTTCTTTTTTTTTAGTGCCTTTCATCATGTCTATTGAAAAGACTATTGTTCGATTTACTAGAAAGAATTTCCCTATGTGAGAATTCCAATTTAAAATGTTCTTGAAAAGGAACGAATCATCAAATCATATTGATATTTCTGCTCAAGTTCCCACTAATGAAAAGGAATTTGCACAATGGGAGGTCAATGATGCTAAGGTGATCTCTTGGCTGTTGGGGACGATGGAGTCTCACCTTGTGACCAATCTTCGCTGTTTTACTACAGCTCAGGCTACGTGGGATTATCTCCACCGTATTTATCACCAAGATCACAGTGCTCAGAAGTTTCAATTGGAGTTGGAAATTAGTAATTACAATCAAGGTAATTTACCTATTGAACAAATTTATTATGGTTTTATTAACCTTTAGAACGAGTATTCTGCTATTGTTCATGCTAAAGTTTCCCCCACGGCACTCACAGCTCCCCAAGCAGTTCATGCTGAGAGTCAATGCAATCAATTTTTTAAGAAACTTCGACCTGAATTTAAGCCTGTTCGAGCCCGTTTATTGAACCGTAATCCAATTCCTTCTTTGGATATTTGTTTAGGAGATTTATTGTGTGAAGAACAGAAGTTATCCACTCAGATGGGTATGACTTCTGAGAAGGTATTTTCGGAGGTTGTGAATGTAGCATATGCAGCACAAGGGAGAGGGAGGAACAAGTTGCAGTGCTTCAGTTGCAAGGAGTTTGGTCATATTGCTCACAACTATCCTAAGAAAGTTTGTAACTATTGCAAGAAAGAAGGCCATATCATCAAAGACTGTCAAGTGCGGCCTCAAAATCGCCAATCCCAAGCTTTTTAGGCTGCTGTTCAATCCTCTTCTTCTTCTTCTACGCCACCCACTATAAGCTCTTATTCATCTATTCTTACACCAGCAATGGTCCAATAGATGATTTGTGTATGCTTTTGCGGCCTTAGGCCTACAAGATACAGCTATTAACTTAACTTCTTGGATTGTTGATTCGGGCGCTTCTAATTATATGACTGGTAATATGACGGGTCTCCATGGTGTTCGTAAGTATAGAGGCACGCAAAATATTCAGATTGCTGATGGCAGTATTCATCCAATTACTATTGTTGGTAATTTGGGCTCTTCATTTCGCGATGTTTTTGCCTCTCCTGGATTGTCTACCAATTTGATTTCTGTTGGACAATTGGTAGATAATAACTATGATGTTCATTTTTCTCGTGGTGGTTGTCTTGTGCAGGATTAGGTGTCGGGGACAGTGATCGCAAAGGGGCCTAGAGTGGGACGTTTATTTCCTTTACAATTTTCTATTCCTAATGTTGTTTCTCTCGCTTGTACGGCTACTGCCAATAATGATGAAGTCTGGCATAAGAAATTGGGTCATCCTAATTCTGTTGCCTTGGCTCATCTTATGAAACATGGTTTTTTGGGCAATAAAAATTCCTTTGCTTCTTCTCTTGTATCTTTTGATTGTGCTACTTGTCATCTTGGTAAAAGTAAAACTTTACCTTTTCTTGCGCATAGTAGTCGTGCTTATAATTGTTTTAAGATTGTGCATACTAATGTTTGGGGTGTGAACCTTGTTTTTTCTCATGGTCAATATCGTCATTTTGTGACATTTATTGATGATTATAGTCGATTCACTTGGATATATTTTCTCCGCTCTAAAGCTAACGTGTTTTCTGTATTTCAAAAATTTGTTGCGTTTGTCGAGACATAGTTCAGTACTTTTATCAAAACTTTACGCTCTAACTCAATGGGGGAGTACATGTCTCCTTCTTTTCAAACTTTTCTTCAGCAAAAGGGGATCATTTCCCATCGATTTTGTCCTTATACCCCTCAACCAAATGGAGTCATTGAGCATAAGAATCGTCATATCTTAGATGTCATTCGTACTTTGTTGATTGATTCTTCTGTACCTTGTAAGTTCTAGGTATAAGCTTTATCTACTGTTGTCTATTTGATCAATTGTTTGCCTACCACCACTGTTGGATTTTTGAGTCTGATCCCTATTTTGATGTTGACAAAGCACAAGTCGCTTATGTGTGTATTTAGTGATTGAACAGGTCTTTAATTCAAACACACACATAAGGGGAAGTGGAAGCCAAGAGGAACTTCAAGCTTATCATCATTCTAGCATATTCCATGAAGACTGAAGAGCAAAACGACGAAGACATTCATTTTTATTTGTATTGCATTTAAGCTCTTGTATTATTTGGTCTGTAATAATGCATGCATCTACATGATACGGATTGATTGCTTAGACGACCTTCGATTGACCTTAGGGACCTAACCGTTCACATAAAACCTTTTTCAAAATTGCCTAAATCACACAAAGGTTTTCAAAATAAATTAAGGTCAAAAATTAGGGCTAAAATGATTTTGACAAAGACTTCGGTCAACCAACGTTGGATTTTTCAAGCAAAATATTAATTGTTAATGCCCTCGGTCAATCGACCAGTTCGAGCATTGATTAGCTCAGTCCACTGAATGTGCCCGAAGTCAAAATGTTGACCAATGCTCGGTCGACCGACCTCCTGATGTGTTAAATGTCTTGGTCAACCGAACAAGGAGAAAGTCAACAGTTTGACTTGCCTTGTTCGACCGACCTATTTTGAACTAACCTTCCTCGATCAACCATAATATAAAAATTTACTTTCCCAGCTACTTAGTCGACCGAACTCACAGTTCATAAACACCATGGTCGACTGCACTTCATAGATGGTCAACCAGACCTTTTACCTTGGTCGACCGAACCCACGAAGGGTTCAAAATCACCCTAAGATGGGACCATCCTTGTAGTTTAAAATTACCTTGGTCGACCAACTTATAAAAGTAGTCGACCATCCCTTGCCCTTGGTCAACCAAACCTTTCAGGTTCCGCCATTTTTAAATGTTAAAAACACGTTTAAAATTAATTAAACTTTTCTAATAATACCGAGCATGTCCCCAATGGTCACATTTTTTACAAAGTCTATATATACCCCTTCATAAGCTGAGATTAGCAACTTTGATTAGCCCAAATTTTTTCTCTAATCCATTGTTAATCAAAGTTCCCCCAAAACGTTTTTTATTGTTAAAATCAATTCCTTTAGGGCAAAATCTTTTATACAAATCTTTTCAACTCTCTTTCATGCTTTTATTTCAAAATCATTTGTGAGGAGAGTATTTTATTTAGGGCATTTTATTTGCATATACTCTTACTTAGCACTTAATCTTTGAAAAACATTTTTGAGAGTATTACTAAAGTTTCCTCCTGGTTATTTCTTTGATAAAAATTTTTGGGAAAAAATTATTTATTGCACAAATATTTTTCTTGAACTTAAACTCTAGATTCTCCAAACGCTTTTATTTGCTAAATGTTTTTTGGAGAACATATTTATCATTTATATATATTCATATATTTTTATTTGTGCAAAACTTTGTTGAAGAGCAAAACCCTAGGTTCTCCTATTTTTATTGAAATATATTTTTGGAGAAAATTTCTTATTAGGGTTTAAATTTATTTTGAAAGCACCCTTACTCTACTGAGCACATTTCATATCATAAGAGAGTGCATGTATTTGAACCTTTGATGTGTACATCCATGCTTGTATTTAGAAGCGTTTTAATATGTACAAAAATGTTTTCATGTATCGGTTGGATTCAGCCCAAAATTAAACTGGGGAGTCTTAGCCCCGTAAGTAAGACCAGTTCGATTCAGCCTGCAAATTGCACTGGGGTGTCTCTACCCTGTAAGGGAGACCAGTTGGGCTTAGCCTGGTAATTGAGTTAGGGTTGATTACACGCCTAAATTGCGTAATTAGGCGTTTAAATTCATGCATTAAGAATTATATTTTTAATTAAATGCCTAATTATGCTCAATATTTTAACATTACGCTCTATTTATAACATTTGGGTTTTATTGAATAATTTATGAATTTTTGGTATTTTATTATTACAGGGTAAATTATGGACATTAAAACCGACACTATTTCGTAATTTGGGCATAATTCTCCCATCCGAGCTTCAATCGAGGTGATTTGAAATGCTATGGAAAGCCAAGAAAGTGCTCTACAACTTTCATGTTTTGAGCTTTGAAAGTTACAAACTGTAGGAAGGCCAAAATCAGGTTTGTGCGCTGGGAAACAAAAAAAAAAAAAGGAAGAAAGATGAAAAGAAAAAAATAATATATATATATATATATATATATTATTGGCTTGATTTGACCCGGCCATGCAGCCGGGTCCTCCTTTTTCTTGTGCGCTTGTAGGGTTTCTCAAGGGGTTTAAAATCGTTTTTTTTTTTTATCTTTTCTGGCCCCCTCATTCTCCCAGCCTCTCTTCCCTTCTTCCTTCTCCTTTCTCTTCACTCTCTCTTCTCAAGCCGGCCCCCCTCTCCTCTCTGTTCCTCTCCCCTTCTCTCCCTCTCTTCTTTGTTCTCCTCTCTCTATTCTCAACCCTCTTGTCCTCTCTATCTTTCCCTCTCTTTCTCATCTCTTCTCCTCTCCTCCTTCTCTCAACCTCAATCTGCTCTCTCTCTCACTGCCAACCCGAGCCCTCCCTGCAATCCTGCAACCCGAGAAGGCCACCACTGCTGCAGCTTTCTTCTTGCCACTGCATCCTCCTGCTTCCCCTTGCTGCTGCTGCTGTGAAGGAGGTACCCGAGTCTCCTACTTGCTGAAAATCCCAGCAACCCGAGAAGGCTTCTCCCATTGCCACTGCCCCGTTCTGCTGCTGTCGGAGGAAGACCCGAGCCCATTGCCACTGCTGCTGCTACCAGCCCACGAACTCGGGCCAGCTTGCTCTCTCTCTCTCTCTTATTCTTTCTTTTAACTTGTTAATTGAATATTATTATTTTTCATAGGATTTCACTTAAAGTTTTAAACTTTTAATTATTTTTTGGGATCTTATTATTAATGTTTATTTATTTTCTTTCTTTTCTTATTTAATATTATCATTAGAATTAATTTTTTTCTTGGGTTATTTTTTTTTGTTAAAGTTCGGTTTGATCTTTAAAAAAAGAAAAAAATATATATCTTCTTTAGGATTTAAATTTGTTGTCTTCTCTAGAATTTAACTTTTGTTGGGCTTTAATTATTTTAATTTCAATTTAATTAAAATCTGAATTTTTATCGTGTTTGCGTTTATTGTTTAGTTGTTACAGTTTTAATTTTGGTTTAAGTTCTTGATTGCGTTAAAAATTTGGTTTTTGTTTGTGTTTGTGTTTGATTGAGTTTTTTTTAATTGCATGCTAAAATTTTTGCTTAAAGTTATCGTCTTTAGTCTATTTCCGAAGTTCAAACGTGGGTTTTAATTCTTGCTTGACTGATTAAACGCAGGATCGTTTCCCGTTATTAATTTAGTTGTTACATTTAGTTCGTGTTAGGATTTATAATTTAAATTGCACATTCTTTTAATTCGTCAAAAAAATTTCAAACATCCCAAAAAACCCAAATCTGAACTGTATTCCGTAAGTCTTTGGTTTCTTATTTTCTGTTGGAATTACACGAAATTTGGAATTGGACTGCATTCCCTGAGGAGACGATCTGACCTTTGAGCTAAGTATTACCCGAATAAACTCTTATACTTTGGATAGCTTTCGAGCTGCTCATTTTTTGAGTGAGTCAGGGGTTTACCTCACCCCGTAAGGAGAGGTTGTAACGGCTTCTACTCCGCCTGTTTAAGTGAGCAGGGTTAGCGTAATCCTTGGGGGGTATGCCCAAGACAGTGACATAGGCTGGTTTGGCCGAACCTTAATAAAAAATATCATGTGTCTCTCTCTCCCTATCTCATTTAATTTATGTACCTTGAATTGAATATGAGTATGCTTGCTTATTCATTGTTACAATCATTTGCATGCACACATTTGAATTAAATGAGATTGGTTGCATATGTATGTATGGACTCATGGCTTAATTACTTTACATAAACGTTTTAATTAAAATGGGATATGATGTGACGTTCGTATGCAAATATTTAAATTGTCTTATTTGTTTTAAATATTTGCATACTTGATTTATTTGGGGGAATTGTGAATGCTTAGACAAACCCTAGGTTGTGTAATACTATCTGTAATTTGAATTGAACCTAGGAAGAAATTTTTAATACCCAATTCACCCCCCCCCTCCTTGGGAATACACCAATTCCAACAGTCACTCTAAATTATGATTCTCCCTATTTTCTATTATTTGGCATATCTCCTGAGTATCAATCCTTTCATACTTTTGGGTGTGTTTGTTTTGTTCATCTACCACCTATTGAGCGTCACAAGCTTGTTGCCCAGTCTGTCACATGTGCCTTTATGGGATATAGTCCTACTCAGAAAGGATTTGTTTGTTATGATGCTCATGCAAACAAACTTCAAATCTCCCAGAATGTGATTTTCTTCGAAAATTAATATTTCTTTCAGTCTCAGGTAATTTATGATACTCCTCTTACTCTTCTTCCCGATTTTGATGATGTGTCTTCCTCTATTGAGCACTATAAACCAGGTGTGATGTATCATCGACATCCTCCACCTTCTTCAACGCCCCTTCCAGACACTGATCCATCATATGATTTTGCGGTTCCTCAGCGCTCCACCCAAGTTACACATCCACCGGATAGGTATGGTTTTCCTCATACCTCACTTACTGCCACTCTCGACACTGTTTTTGTTCCTCACTCTACCTAGGCAGCCACCTAAGCATGTTGGCAATAGGCCATGCAAGAAGAAATCCAAGCTCTTCAAAATAATCACACTTGGGATCTTGTGACTTGTCCCTCTAGTGTCAAACCTATGGGTTGTAAATGGGTGTACTTAGTCAAGTTTCGGTCTGATGGGTCACTAGACAAATATAAGGCCCATCTCGTGGCTCTTGGGAATCGACAAAAGTATGGTATTGATTATGAAGAGACCTTTGCACCTATTGCCAAAATCACTACTGTGCGGATTATCTTGGCACTTGCTATGTCGTAAGGGTGGTCTCTCCGACAGATGGATATGAAGAATGCTTTTCTACATGGGGATTTGAAGGAAGACATCTATATGTCTCCACCTCCTAACATGTTTGCTACACCTTCCTCGGAGGTTTGTTGGCTACGCCGATCCTTGTATGGACCGAAACAGGCTCCACGTGCATGGTTTGATAAAGTTCGCTCTACCTTTGCTTGCTTTTCATTTTACTCAGAGTCAGTTTGATTCCTCTCTTTTTCATCGCAAGACTTATGGAGGAATTGTATTGCTTCTGGTATATGTTGATGACATTCTTATTACTGGCTCTGACACTGGGTTAATTAAGCAATTACAACAGCTTCTCAAGGCCTCTTTTCACATGAAAGATATTGGTTCCCTGCAGTGCTTTCTTGGCCTTGAGGTGCAGCTTACTCCGACTGGTATGTTGTTACACCAGCACAAATTCACACAAGAAGTGATTTCATTGGCTGGTCTCCAATCAGGTAACTCTATTCTTACTCCCTTGGAGGTAAATCTTAAGCTTCGTCAGGAGGAAGGCAAGCTTCTATCAGATCCATCCTTGTATCGGCAGCTTGTTGGGAGTTTGAACTACTTAATGATTATTCGTCCTGATATTTCTTTTGTTGTGCAGCATGTCATTCAATTTATGCAGGCTCCCCGACATATTCATTTAGCCGCTATCTATCGCATTATCCAACATCTGAAGGGAACCTCTACACGCAGGTTGTTCTTTCCTAAGGAATCTTCCTTACAGTTGGTGGGGTATAGTGTTGCGGATTGGGCAGGATGTGCAAATACTCGTCGCTCTATTACTAGCCAGTGCATGTTCTTAGGCAATGCACTCATTTCTCAGAAGAGTA
This sequence comes from Malania oleifera, assembly GCF_029873635.1. NCBI lineage: Eukaryota > Viridiplantae > Streptophyta > Magnoliopsida > Santalales > Ximeniaceae > Malania > Malania oleifera. The sequence continues at coordinate 16,350,631 of NC_080428.1, forward strand.
AGAAGCAAGACAGAGTTTCTAAGTCCTCCACTGAGTCTGAGTATTGTGCTATGTCTTCCACATGCTCTGAGATCACATGGCTTCGTGGGTTATTAGGTGAACTTGGTTTTTCTCAACTTCATTCCATTCCTCTTCATGCTAATAATACCAATGCTATTCAGATCACCGCTAATCCTGTCTTCCATGAGCGTACAAAACATATTGAAGTCGATTGCCATTTCATACGTGAATCCTTTGACAAACAAGTGATTACTCTCCCTCACATTCCAACGAACGTCAAACTACAGACATATTCACTTAAGCTCTTTCTTGGCACCGGCATCAGTTCTTGGTTGACAAATTGATGCTTCTTGATCTACCAGCATCAAATTGAGGGGGGATGTTATGAAAATAATTTAGGATAATTAGGCTGTAAATAATTTAGTCGAAATATTTTAGTTTATATTCAGATTGCATATAGCAGAAAATTAGGCTGTAAATAATGCTGAAAATCTGGCAGCATTTAGGCGCTGAAAATTTGCTCAAAATTAGGCAACAACTATGTAAATTTCTTCTATATATAATGAAAGCAAACCCGATGGAAACGACATTCAGACCAAAATTAACAGATATGCCCTTTCTTCTTGTAGTAATTCCAAAATTTACTTGCACACCTTGATCTAAATCTGAATCTGTTATCTAAATTTTTTTCCATGGTCCCTCCCCTTGGCTGTGAAAGCATCTCCCTATCTTTCACTATTATTTCCTATAATATGTTTCTTAAGCAACTCTTTAGAGAATAATGAAACTTTAACATCTTCTAAAGAGATGGTATCTCTACCAAACAAGAAGGTTTCTCTAAAATGATTGTATTGAAGAGGTAATGAACATAACAATAAAAAGGCTTTATCTTCTACTTCAATTTTGACATCAATTGAATTCAAATTTGTAATGATGGAATTGAATTCATCAACCTAGGTTTTAATGGACATACCTTCTATCATCCATATACAAGCAGCGGAAATATAATTTGTTGGTGAGGAACTTTGTCATGTACAATGACTCCAATTTAAATCATAAATAAATAGTGTCTATTCTGAGAGGAATTCTCTCAGAACAATGTCTGAAAGGACTAACTAGATTGTTGTCAGAGCTTTTTCATCCATTTCATCTTTCTAATCATTTGTCAAAGTACTCAGCATTTTCTCTTTTCCAACAATGCTTTCATCAAACCCTTTTGAGTCAAGATAGCATGCATTTTTACTTGTAAAAGATCAAAATTGCTAAAACCATCAAATTTCTCAATCTTGTACAATGAAGAAACCACCGGGAACCTTGGTCTAGTAACACTTGTTGGGATTGGCAAGTTCAACAATTGAGACAGTAAGTGAATAATAAAAGAGAAATGCAAGGAAATATATACAAGATTTACGTGGTTCAACTTATAGCTTACATCCATGGAAGAAGATGAGAAAAGAACTTCACTATTAGGAAGAGAAAGAATAAAAGAGCATCTAAGATGCTATGCTCTCTAACACACTTTCCAAAGACCCATAAAGGCACTACATACACCCCATCAAGAATAACTTCCTTTCAAATCAGATTAATTCTCTCTCAAATCAAGAATGCAAATTAACTCACCTTGAGATCAACCCTTCAATTTTCTTTCTTCAATACCCATAAAAAAAAAAAAAAATTTTAAAAATCTTCTCTTTAATGAGAATAAACTATCAATTTATCACAAATAACTCCTATCTTGAATGAGAGATTTATTGTGAAACATGAATGCATTGACAAGGGGCATGGGAAGACAAGTAACTCCCATCTTGAAAGAAAGCTTAAATGAGAGATTTATTGTGAAGCATTCATATGGGGTTGGTTCAAGCATTAATATGGAGCTGGTCTATCATTAACAATTTGAATGGAAAGAAATGTTAAAATCGTTAAACAGCCTGCTGCTTCCAGTAATATGCTTCAGAGAAAAGTGGTCTTTTTTTGGCATATCTTTGGTGTTTGGCTAATGATTCTTCCAAAAATCTGGCATGTTTCTTTGGAAGTCATGCAGCGGGATTGGCTATCTCTACTTTATTGATTTGCTTTGTATTTACTTTCTGTACTTACTTCCTGTAGTTGCTTTCTTATTGTAATGGGAGGATATCTCGTTTTCCCTAGTTTTTTCTATTATCCTTTTTTGTTATCTTTATTTTAATCCTACCTTCTTCCTTTAATACAATTCTTTATCAACAAAAATGGTTGTAACAAGCTGGGGTTAAGAGAGAGTTATACACCCAGCTTGCGGTGAAGTGTTACAAGAGAAGAGAATATTCTATTTTAGTAATTATGTCGTTTTGAGTCGGGGCATTTTTGTCTTTTGTGGCTTTTTTTATTATTAATATATGAGATAGCAGACCTAGATCTGTACATTTGCTCCAGGAAACTGACGCCTGTGTTTTTTTTCCCCTTCTCTACTTTTCTTCCTCTTCTCATCCATTCTTCTCTTCTTCTCTTTTTCTCTTCCTCTTCTTATCCATTCTTCTCTTCTTCTCTTTTCTTCCCTTCTCTTCCATTTTTCTCTTCTTCTCTTCTCCATCTCTAACTTCACAAAATAAAATGCAGCTTCAATGGTATTACTTTTGCATTATCCGTTTGGAACAAATCATAGAAAGAAAACATGATATGCATTTGAATTCTAATTAAATGTTTTAAGAGAAGCCATAATACTAAGACTGCAGCACCTCTAATTTCAAGAATTCCACTCCCTGAGGCACATTTCAAGCCTCAATATACATCTTATCATATAACAAGAAGAACTAAACCTTTGTCTGAACCACTTCAGCATTAGTTTTTAATATTTATAACCAGTAATTTGGTGTGTACCATAAGTAATAAATAAATCATGAAATGCAGCGGCATAAATAACAAATATCAAATGGCAATGTATGTATTGTGCACATGAAATGAACAAGGTTGTTTCAGTAAAACCATCTTGTAGTGCAACTAGCCCCAAGTTTCATGCATGCAGCGGCCACTCATTGATCATTCCCCTAACCAACAGTCTATCACCGTCCATCGCAGCCATTAATATGGACCATTTTATGCTCATATTTCTGCAGCAGCAAGAGGAATACGTCTTTAATCATGGACATCAAATAGCCAGCATCAATGGCCCGGCAAGCATTTGGAGGCAGATATGTTTGTCATGTGATCAGTCAACAGAATGGCTACTAATGGGCAAGAAAATGCAATATCTTTTGTCAAGTCAACATGCACATGTTTTCTAATCAATCAGAAGGCATGGAACAGCAGTTTTCTCTAAAAATCGCACAAATTCTATATGTGCAAGTTCACACAACAAAGGTAGCATGCTATAAATAACCTGTATTACAAAATCAGTGGGTATCTGTCTGGGCCCAACAAGTTTCGGCCGGATGCCTGCATAACCTGGCTCAAGTGATCCATCTTTCAGGTTCGGGTAGTACTTCCTTATCTGTGAATAAAATTGCTCCACACGTTTGATGCATACAGAGTAGTCAAACCTGGAACAATATTAAAATTTTTCAGTAACTATCATATTCTTTTCCTGTCAGCTATTGACTATTCTTCAATTATACACACTTAAAACAAGAAGAGTGCTGTCTCAAAAGAAAAGACAATGGCTTATTTTGTTTATGTGGCAGAAGTTCAATGAATTTGCATCACTTTTTCAAACATCAAAGAAGAGAAAAAACAACTGAAAGGGTACTTGAACAGTTTGCAAAAGTTTACTCTTCAATTTTTTTTTTTAAATCTTCAATAGCACTTGAAAAGATTTCATTACACTCACTAGCAGCATTTTTTATAAGTTTTCTCTACTATAAACAGGATAATTTTACAAACTCCCATATATTAAATTATTCACTCCAAAATCATTTTTTATGACAACCCATCTTCATTTTGCAATGAATGCTCACAAAAACAGGCTCAAATGATTTCAATATATGGGACGTAAAAAAACAACCTTATGAAAAAATTATGGGAAAGGGCATGGCAAAGTGAACTTATCAAATATGCTAAGATATAAAGATTATTGACAGATTCTTGGTGCAATGCAACATAATTGACAATGCAAAAATTTAGAGTTTCCTGCAACTTCAACAAGAAGTTGCTTAGACGGAAATGTAGTTAAGAACTTGAACTGCTACAACTTCTTAACCAAGTGGCAATCACATTGGCTTTGTAAAAGTTCCCAAAAGAACCAACTTGTCCAGTTGAATCCTTGAGGAAAGCTGCAGGCCTATTACATCACAATTTTTTGTTAGTGCACGCTAAAATATTGATGTCAATATTGAAATTGGAACCTCTTTGTAGCGGCTGCATTCCATACGATGTTTCAGAAGGAACCTCAAAGTAGCCCAATTTCATTATAATCTATCCATATCCCAACTCCATGAGTTTATTATCCCTTTGGGTCATTGACAAAAGAGATTTCATTTCTAGTCCTTCAACTCTTTTCCTTATTCTCCTTGTGATTTTCTCTTTCTTCTTATCCAATTTGCCTTTCTATCTTTAATAATTCTCCGTTTCTCCAAAAAAAAATATAAAAAAAAAAAGGTCTATCGGTTTTAATGTTTTTATATACAAAAAATTAAAACCATCTTATAAAAAATACAAAAAAAAATTGTTATAGAAAATAAAAATGGAAGTTTGATGTTTTTCTCGTCATGTAGCCATATAGTTGGAATTTTCTTTTTCTTTTTTTCGATAAGGAAACTTTATTGAAGAGGCATCAAGGGGATGTCAGCCTATGGTACAGTAAATCAAGCACCCTGAAGTGTGTCACACAAATCAAAGATTACATCATAATCATTAATAACAATCCCACTATGCCAGCTATTGACTGACGTAAACCAGTGTCCTTTGCTGTTTTGGATTGTTGAGGTTGAATTTTTTAACACTCGCCTATTCCTCTCTTTCCAAACACAATAGAAAATTGCAAGGGGAATGAGGGACATAGCCTTCCTCTTGTCCTTAGTTGCCCAAATCCCTTTCCAGGCCCAGAATTCCCCTCCCACAGAGTTAGCAATAACCCACCTTTGTCTGATCAGAGTCAGTGCCATACTCTATAGATACCTTGCCCAAGCACAGTGAAGTAGGATGTGCTTAACAGATTCTGCATCAACCATGCAAAGGGGACATTTGTTGGCTACTGACAACCCCCTTTGCAAATTCAAAGTCAAAAGCGTACCATGGGTTGCCTCCCATGCAAGGAAGACAACTTTTGTAGGGGCTGCTGTCTTCCAAATCTGAGTCTAAGGGAAATTAATGTTGTTCGACTCCAAAGGGAAGTGCTCCCCATAGACGGATCTAAAAATGAAGTCCCCCTTCTCATCTAAGGCCCTAATAGGAAGATCAGTGCTATTATGGCGTTAAAAGCTGTAAAGAAAGCTGCAGAAGTCCGTGAGCTGGTTGAGTTCCCAATATTCCACATTTTTAAGGAAGGAAATGTTCCAAAAGAGACCCTGATCTGAGGTTAGAAGGTGATGATTGACGCAAGCATCTTTACCACATGCAAAGTTATAGATGGCTGAAAATAAGACACCAAGAGCTTCTTGATCATGCCACAAGTCATGCAAAAAATAAACATTGTTCCCTTCCCCACTTGAAACTTGATACAACAACAACAAACCAAGCCTTAAGTCCCACTAGGTGGGATCAGCTACAAGAATCCTTTTCCGCCAATTTATACGATCAAGGACAATTTCCTTCAACAAATTCAGGGATATTAAATCCTTATTCACCATCTCATTCCAAGTTATTTTAGGTCTACCCCTACCCCTTCAACTTTCCATTAAAGAAACTCACTCTTCCTCACTAACACATTATGTGGCCTACGCTGCAAGTGCTCAAACTATGGTCTTAAATTTCCACAAAATTGCCAAAATTTTGGTTGAAATATTCAATTTTCATCACCCTCAAAATCAAAATGGCAGTTGACTTCTGTGTTACATAATTACCATTGAAATTTCAACATATCATTTGAAATTTATCAAAATCTCAAGAGAAACTTGTCAAAATTTTAACTATAGAATGAAATTTCATCGAAATTCAAATAAGAGATCTAGGAGTGAAGTGAAATTTCTCTCCATTTTTTTTATTGAAAAAAAAAAGATACAAGAGATTTTGAAATTATATGAAAAAATAAACTTGCAACAACATCTTTTATCTAAGCATTAATGTCTAAATTATCATTATTTGTATAAAAAATAATATTTAAATGATTTAGGAATTCCATTTGTATTAACTGAATAATTTTAATGCACATTATCTTATACACAAATTATATTACAACTTTTCCACCTTATACATAGGATAGATGTATTTAATTTGTAATATATTAGTCCTAAAACTTATGTTATTACATCTATTAACCATTTCAAAAGTTTCATAAAAGAATTCTAAGATTTACTACTGATTTCAATTATTTTTTAAAATCTAAATCAAAATTGACATCGAAACCGAAATTTCCGTAGAAATTTTTGTACTTTTGGAGCTTCAAAGTCAAAATCAAAATTTATGACCTTAGCTCAAACCATCTGAGTCGTCCCTCCCTTATCTTATCTTATACAAGAGCTATGCCTAACTTACAACAAATATGTTCATTTCTTAATTTATCTTTTAACATTATTGCCCTCATCCATCTAAGCATTCTCATCTTAGCAATTTTTACTTTTTGGATCTATTGTTTCTTAGTCGCCCAACATTCTGATTCATATAGCATAACTGGTCTCATAGCAGTCCTATAAAACTTTCCTTTCAATTTTAAGGGTATTCTACGACTTGAAACCTATAACTAGAAGCAAAATCATTCCAGCCTTTCCTAATGAAATTCAACACCTCTACACCTAGTGGTCCTCTGCTAGCGTAGGAGATCAAATCATTATGTTCAAGCCTATATTTCGCAACAATGATTCCCCACCAAAGGTGGTCTTTCTCAATCATGAATCTCCATAACCATTTCCCTAACGGGGCTTTATTGAAAATGTGGAGGGACTTCAAACCCAAGCCTCCTAAATGAAACAGTTGTTTCACCATGCCCCATTTGACAAGGTGAAGTTTGAATTTTGCTTCGAAGCTCCCCCAAAGAAATCTCCTTTGAATTCCTTCAAGTCTCTTGGCAACTGAAATTGATAGGGGAAGTAAACAAGGAGATTTGTCAAGGTGCTTTTGATAAGAGTGAGCCTGCCAACTTTTGATAAGAATTTCCTCTTCCATCCAACCAACCATTTTTCAAATTTTTCAATGATGGGATCCCCACTCCTTTATCTTTGAATTTGGCGCCGAGAGGTAGCCCAAGGTAGTTAATAAGGAAAGTACCCATTTTGCAGCCAAAAGACCAGCAAGGAGAGGCCCATCTACATTTTCTCCAACTGGTATGATTCACTTTTTCCAAGGTTAACTTTCAGACCCGAAACCGCCTCAAAGCCAACCAAGATACATCTTAGATTCAGAATGTGGAGAGGGTCATCCTCACAGAAAATGATAGTGTCATCAACAAACAGGACATGTGTGACCTCCATAGACATACCGTGCCTACCAACTCTAAGGCCTTTGAGCAGCTCTTCTACTGTAGCTTTTACAACATGAGGCTCAACACCTCCACCACAATGAACATAAAAGGGGATAAAGGGTCCCCTTGTCTCAGACCTCTAGAGGAGCTGAAGAAATCAGTGGGGGCGCCTGCTGATTAACACTGACAAGCTTGCTGTGTTGATGCCATGAACGATCCAACTATACCAACACTCCCCAAAACCCATTTTTCTGAGAGTAAAGAGAAGTTCCAGTTGACATGATCGAAAGCTTTCTCCATGTCAAGTTTGCACAGCACTTCATTTTTCTTTTCCCTCCGGCAAGTATCCACTACCTCGTTAGCCATTAGGGCTGCATCCATGATTCATCTTCCTGCCACAAAGGCATGTTGATATTGCCCAATGACTCTCAGGAGTGGCTTTTATAAGCCTCGCAGCAAGGACTTTAGCAAGGATCTCATAGATACTTCCCACCAAGCTAATTGAACAAAAGTCATTAATGTTGGTTGCTCCAAGTTTCTTCAGGATGAGGGTAAGGAAAGTGGCATTGATGCTGCTCACAAATCTACCCAATCTAAAGAATTCCTCAAAAGTGTTAACAAAATCCTGCTTAAGCTCACCCTAGTTTGATTGGAAGAATGATAAGGAGAACCCATCTGGCCCTAGCACTTTGACTCCATTGCAATCTCCAATGGCTTGGAGGATTTCAGCTTCCTCAAAGGGTCTCTCAAGCCACTCTGCAGTGGAGGGGCTGATAGATTTAAAATCGATGTCATCTACTTAAAGTCTCCAGCTTTTGGATTCAAAGTAAAGAGCTTTATGAAAGTTTCAGATTCCCCTTTTGATGTCTTCCTCTTCAACTAAGGTATTTTCCCTGATTTCAATGTTGGAAATGGTGTTCAGTCTATGATGGGCATTCTGGGTCAGGTGTAAAAATCTAGAATTCTGACCTCCCCTCCGTTAGCATAAGGCTCTAGATTTCTGCCTCGAGGAGATCTCTTCAAGGCTAATAGCCTCAGTCAGCTCCTTCTTTATTCTTCAAAAAAACTCTTTTGGTCATTTAATCGGAACTAAGCCCTTTCTTAGCTCTTGCTCATCAAGGATCTTGATGTCATTCAAAATAATGGTCTTCTTTGCTTGACTGTTTCCAAAAGTGCTTTTATTCCACACTTTGAGCTTCTCTTTCAAACCCTTCAGTTTTGAAGCTAGCACGAAGCTTGCTTTCCCCTCAATGTGCAGTGCGGACTACCACAGCTTAATAAGATCCACGAAGCCATTGTGCTTTAACCATATTTTTTGAAACATAATGGGGTCAGTCCCCATTTGATTTTCCACTTGCGTCAATGATGAAATGGAAATGATCCAATGTGGGCCTAAGTAGATGCTCCTAAGTGGTTTTGCAAAAGTGAGTATCCCAATGGATTAAATAAGAAATATGTCAATTCTCAAGAAGGAAGGTGGGTCCCTAAAGTTGGAGGGAGTTCGAAGGGCAGTTTTTTATATGGATAGAGATAAAGCACCAAGCTCCAAATTTCATGATGTTCTGTTTTTAGGACAATTAGGAAGTGTTGAAAGAGGCTGTCATAAATTTTTTTTTTAGGAATTCCACAGGAGTGACGTGATCTGCAAGAGCATCATCTCTACCTTCATTACTCTTATACCGAAAAAGGATATGTCCAAGAGGGTGAAGGATTTTAGACCTATTAGTCTAGTACTAGTATTTGTCAGGTGTTAACAAAGTCTCTTTCAAGAAGGATTAGAGAGGAGCTAACTACTAGGAGATGCAGTGCCTTTGACCCAATTTGCTTTTGTTAAAGACGGATAGATTTTAGATGCAACTCTGATAGACAATGAGGTGATTGAGGATGCGACGAGGAGAAGTAAGAAGGTTGTGGTTAGGGGTGTACAAAAATTACCGAAAAATCGAAAATCAGACCGAAAACAAACTGAAATCACAAGTGATTTGTTTTTTCAGTATTCGGTTTCGGTTTCGGTCTTAGAAAATGCAAATTTGCGGTTTCGGTTTCGGTTTCAGTTTCCAAAATATAACTGAACTGATAAATCAATTTAAATTTAAATTTTATATATATATTAATATAATTACTTAATTAGTATGTTAATACATGATTGGTCCATCTAATATTTAGAAATTAAAATGCGCAATAGATTCTCAACAACCCTTGTGAAAAGCAATTGTTGAATATTTAGAAAATCGGTTAAAAACTAAAAAAATCGTAACTGAACAATCAAATGTTTGGTTCTCCAAGGGATAATAATTTTGGTTCGGTATCGATTTTGGTTTGGAAAGACTAAAAACCGCAAGGTTCGGTTCGATTTTTGGTTTTGCTCATAACCGAACCGTAATAAACCAATTGCACCCCTAGTTGTGGTCTTTAAATTGGTTTGTGAAGATGCCTTTGACATGGTTGATTGGCATTTCCTAGTGAACATGCTAAAGAAAAAGGGGTTTAGGAATCTATGGTGCAAGTGGATAAGAGGGTGCCTCAACTCTACCAATTTTTCTGTGATCATTAATGGTCAGCCTAGGGATTGGTTTATTGTTTTGCAAGAGTTTAAGCAAGGGAATTCATTATCGCCTTCTTTTGCCTTGGTAGTGGATAAATTTGAGTAGGATGGTTTCTCAAGCCTCATGATTTGGGGGTAATTACCAGCCTTTCAATAGGTAGGGAGGAAGTTGAGGTGTCTCATCTTCAGTTTGTGGACGACACTATTTTTTTCCTTAAGAATGATGTCGAGAAATTTCGCAAGGTTCTAACTTTGATTAGAATTCTTAAGAAAAATTCCGAGTTGAAGATTAATATGCCTAAGAGTGGCTTACTAAGTATCAACTAGTGAAGTAGGGATTTAGACACTTTTAGATCTTTAGTAGGTTATGAATCCCTAGCTTGGCCTTTATCGGATCTTCCTTTAGAAAGTAATCCTCCATCCAATGCTTTTGGATCTAGTGATTGTGAGAGTGCTCAAAAGATCTAGAGGGGTGGACGAAATCTTGTTTCTCACTGGGGGTAGAATCACTCTTATTAGTGCTTCTCTTGCTAGTATTCCCATTTATTTTTCATCCCATTTCAAATGACCTTCTAGGGTGGCTAGGAAGTTAGAGAAGATTATGAGAGATTTCTTGTGGTTAGGTACGAGGAGAATAAGAAGGACTAACTAGTTGGCTGGGTAGTTAGCAGGCCTAAGTCGGAGGGGGCGGTGGAAAGGGGAGGGGGGTTGGGGCTTGGTGTTGTAGTTTTAAAAACATCTCCTTAATTAGGAAATGGTAATGGAGGTTTCCATTAGAATCTAATTCCTTACGACATTACGTAATAAAGAGTAAATATGCAATGAAAAGTAGGATTCTAGAGGGAGTGGCAATGCTACTACTACAAGCCCTTGGAAGTTTGTTTCACAAATAGCTTGCCTCTTCTTTCCTTTCAAGCATTTTTAAGTGGAAATTAGGGATAAAATTCACTTATAGGAGGATCCATGGGTTGGTGATTGGTGCCACAATTGTTTAGACTTCCGTTTGTTCATAATGCATCAATTTCAGATTTTTATTTCACTAAGGGGTCTCTTTCTTGGGTTTCCAATTTTCTAGGAGTCATGGACTCGTGATGAAAGAGAGATTGATAAGTTAACTTGCTTACTAGGTGTGTTGGATTATTTATTGCCAAATTCATAGGGGGGACGCAAGGCTTTGGATTGGGATACTTCAAGTCTTTCTCTTCAAAGTCTTTCTTCTCTAATCTTACAAAATCCACAAATCCTAGTCCCTTCCTTTTAAACAAAGTTGTTTGGAAAGCAAAAGTTCCATTTAAAATATGGGCTTTCATCTAGACTCTAATTCTCGACTATATCAATATGAAAAATGAGTTGTAGACTAGGTCTTGATTTTCAACAAAAAGTTTGAAATTTTCGGGTTCCGCCACGTTCGAAATAAAAAATGGCAGTCAATTTCCATTATACATAATTTCCGTCGAAATCTCAATGAATCATCCGAAATTTATCGAAATCTAAATTTATCGAAATCTCAAAATTTTAACTATAGAATGAAATTACTTCAAAATCCAAATAAAAGATTTAGGAGTGAAGAGAAATTTCTCCCTTATTTTATACTTTTTATCGAAACAAAAGGTTATTACGATAGCTTTTGAAATTATATGAAAAATAGACTTACAATAACATTTTATTTAACCATGCATGTCTAAATTATCATTATTTGTATAGTAAATAAATTTTAAATGATATATGAATTTCATTTGTATTAATTGAATATGTTTAATACACAGTATCTTACAAATATGTTTGAAATACATATTATATTACAACTTTTCCACCACATACACAACATAGATGTACTTAATTTGTAATATGTTAGTCCTAAACTTACATTATTATGTCTATTAACCATTTATAAAGTTTCATAAAAGAATTCTATGCTTTACTACTGATTTCCGTTGTTTTTTCAAATCGAAATCGAAATTTCCATCGAAATTTTCGTATTTTTGGAGCTTCAAAATTTGTGTTGAAATTGAAATATAAGACCTTGGTTGTAGATAAGAAGGCTGTTAAAAGCCCTTAGTCCAGGCATTAGCATGCTGTGCTGTAAATCAAACGAGATTTCTAACCATATCTTCATTCACTGTAAGATTGCGTGATGCAAGGGCAGCATCGAGGTTCAGCAGTCATGGAGAAATTAGAAAAGCGGAAGGGAAGGGGAGGAGAGGGGAGATACAAGGGGGAAAACTCACGTTCAATTCAATTCAAATTCATCAACTGCTGCCTACATCATGGCTTTCACACACTATTTACAAGAAAGTCACTAAACGCTGAAATTACATATATACCCCTAAAACTACTTTGCATGACAAACATAGCCCTAGAATATAAAATTACTACAAACAATCCCCCAATATACATAATCCTAATACAAGCAAACTACACAAACATACTTAAATACAATGTTTTAAAAGGCGAATGCGTAAGGCGAGGCTTTTTAACCGTTAAGAGGCGATGCATAAGCCTTAAGGTGCTGGTGCGTAAGTTTTCTAAAAATTTGTTTATAAATAAAAATATGTAAAAAAAAAAAAATTTACATATATATTAAAAATGAAGAAAAAATGAAATAAAATCACAAATATAATGTAGAAAATATCAAACATAATTTGCAAAGCACTTGTTGGCCATTTAAAAATTGCTTAACTTCATTATGTAAATCATGATGTACAAGAGATGGATATAACATTACAAAGTTCAAATTATTTTCGAGATCTAAGACTCAACTATTTTGGGAAGGTTGAGATTCAAGAGTTTTAAAAATCAACTCATAGTCATCTTATGACATTCCTTTTATATAAACATGGAGTTAAAATTTTCTATCCAAAATATCTAACTTGAGAATCACACACCCAAAATGCATAAACCTCAACTCAAAGGCGCAAAAAGCGAGTCCACTATACAAATGCATAAGCCTTGGGGGGTAATATGTTAGCCTTTTTGGAATTTTGGTATTTAAGATTGAGTCTCAAGGCATTTTTAAGCCTGCCTTGCCTTGAGGCGATCCTCAAAGAAAGCCTTAATTAAGCCTTTTAAAAAACTGCTTAACAACTAAGCACATTTGGGTTTCGGACCCAATAAACCATTGACCCTATTCTTTGACACAGGCCTCCTAATTGGGTTGAAATGATCCATCCAAATACCTACATCTCATCCTACATCAATTCCCTCTTTCCGAAAAGAACTTGACTCCATTGAGTTGGAGAAACTAACAAGGAGCCCAATACCATGAATAGAGTCATCTCGTTTCATAAGAAAGGAACCAGCAGTATGCTTCAACTTGGTGAGTGGGACAATTCGTGATGGCATCAACTTATACTTCTTGTTGTCAATGGAAAGGGAATAAGAATTCTCATATCCATCATGCTTCACCTTCCTATCAAATAACCATGGTCAGCCCAAAAGGATATAACAAATTTTGAGAGGAAGGATTCTCGACACCTGTGAGCTGGGATCCAATGCCTCGACGGAGATGGCTATCCAATGAATGTTGTTTAATACCTTTTATCTTGCACTTTGTAGGTTCATTGAGTCATCACTAACCTTTTTTGGTTTAAGTGTGGTTAAGTTCACTTAATCACTATCAATTGATTAGTCTCTAGCTAATCCTAGGGTCTAAGGAACCAATAGTCTCTAGTCTGGGTTTCAGAGTCGTATTTAGGAGTTCGGGTATGTGAGGGGAAAGTATTAGGCCCCCCACACTCATCCTTTCGAATGGTACCATGATAAGCTCAAATTATTCAAATATTAGTCAAGGTGGTCTTTGAATCTTCGTAAAGTTAGATTGCCTTTCCTTTACATATTGCTCCACCTTACAACCATCGAGCAACCTGCTATTGTTGTGAGGCTTCCCTCACCTCAAGAAATGCACAAAGAACAAAAACAGTTTCTTTAGGAATCCATCGTCGATTTAACTAAATGTTTTAGGGTTTTCAAAACATTCAATATATGATCATATAAGATAATAAACCAAAGACATCTCACTATAAAGTAAACCATATCACAATACAACACCCATAAACATTATTGACCTTACGCGTACATTCTCAATCAACACATGCTTCAAAAGGAACATTCAATATATGATCATATAAGATAATAAACCAAAGACATCTCACTATAAAGTAAACCATATCACAATACAACACCCATAAACATTATTGAACTTACGCGTACATTCTCAATCAACACATGCTTCAAAAGGAACATTCATGTTATCATTCTACTGACTTAGACCTAATTGAATCGCTTATAATTCATACATTGATAGTAGTGCACAAAACAAAGAATTGGGAGATCCTAGGATTCAATATTTTGCATTTTCAAGCTCTCGTATTCAAACATTAAAATGAAATGAAAACCTATTCAAAACACTTGGAAAATCCTAAGAACAAAATACAAACACTTTTGGAAAATTTTAGAATTTTTCAAAATTTTTCTGTGACTTTTAAGATTTTTTATCAATTTATCAATGGCTAAAAATAGAAGAATATATGGGCAAAATAAATATAAAATACTTAAAGGTCTAAATATCCAACTAAAAATCCCTAAATGTTGAAAAAGGGTTTGCCTAAAATTGCCAAACAGAAAGTTAAAAAAAAAAAAAAATACCTAATAGAAAATACTTTAAGAATTAGGGACAATCCAATTGAAAGAAAAATAAATAATAAATAATAAATAAAATTAATTAATTAAGAAAACATAAATAAATAAATAAAATAGAATTTTATCTAGGCTGCCCCCTATTTTTTCATAATTTTCTGAAACTGAAAAGTATTTTTATGAATTTTTTAAAAGTACAACATATTATTAAATTAAGTAAATAAATCAATAAAATAAAAAAGGATGAAGTTCATAACAGTGCCACACACACATGATGCCTGTGGGAGGGGTCGCCAGCTAGAGGTCCCTCGGGTCATATTCTCCGACAAAACGCCAACAAAGATGCCAAAAACCTAGAAAATTGAAATCACTATATCTTAAACTACAAATCGAGCACCCATTTTTTTTGTTCGAATCCCTTTCGACCCTAAGAATCTTTTCCAATCAAAAAATCACCATTCAAAAACACACCTGTTTCAAACTTGGCTAGCCATCGCCGGCGACCATGGTGACAATTGGATAGTTTTCTAGAGCCTTTTTCCTACATTTTTCTACCTATTTCCACCCTAGCGACCTTAGTTAACCTATTCCCTACCTTTTTCGCCCTTCTTGCACGTAAAAACCCTATTTTTGGACACTCTCCTCCCTCCTCTCTTTTTCTTATTGGTGAAATTCTAGCAAGCCCTCTTTTTATTTCTCTCTTTAAAACACTTTAAAATCATTGATTTTACATAATAAGGCTTTACAACAAAGGTAATCCGAGTTTTAAAACATAAAAATCTGAACTTTCGATAAAAAAAAATAAAAAATCCCACCTTTAAGCAACCTTACTTCTTGCGCGTATCGAATCATATTAAGGATAAAGTTCATATCAGTGCAATGCACACACGACGCCTGTGGGAGGGGTCGCTGGCTAGAGGTCTCTCAAGTCATATTCTCTAACAAGAAGCCAACAGAGATGCCAAAAACCCAGAAAATTGAAATCACTATATCTTAAACTCCAAATCGAGTGCCCATTTTTTTTGTTCGAATCCTTTCAACCTAGAAATCTTTTCCAATCAAAAAATCACCAAAACCTTCAAAAACACACCTGTTTCAAACTTGGCTAGCCATCGTTGGCAACCATGGTGACAGCTGGATTTTGAGTTTTCTAGAGCCTTTTTCCTCCAATTTTCTACCTATTTCCACCCTAGCGACCTTGGTTAACATGTTCCCTACCTTTTTAACCCTTCATGCGCGTAAAAAACCAATTTTTGGACACTCGCCTCCCTCCTCTCTTTTTCTGGTTGGCAACGCTCTTGCAAGCCCTCTCCCTTTGTCTCTCTCTCTCTAAAACACTTAAAAACCATTGATTTTAGATAACCAAGGCTTTACAACAAAGAAAATCCGAGTTTTAAAACATAAAAATCTGAACTTTCAAAAAATAAAATAAAAAAATCCCACCTTTAAGCAACCTTACTTCTTGCGCATATCAAATCATCATCCTCTGCTGTAAATCAAGGTTTAAACATACCAGATGTTGGATTTTGATGAGAAATCATGATAAAAAGACTTACCTCATATCATAGTACTTTGAATCTTTGAGATATCTCATGTTTTCGTAGGCTGGCCTTTCAATTTCAGCAGAGTCTACTTCTTCTTTTCTTCTTTTCTGTCCTCGCTCTCTTTAGCTTGGGCATGTAGCCTCTTTCGTGCTCAACGTATGTGCTCTTGCCTCCAACCCCCCCCCCCCCCCCTTTCCTCCCTTTTGCCTTGAACCTTAAGCCCCTTTAAATAGAGAAAGGTTAGGGCTTCCTTCTTTCTCTTTTTTTCCAAAAAGCCCCTAAACGTAAAAAATTCTCCCTTTTACCCTATTCTTGTCCATTTTCAAATTAAAATGAGGATAAACCCCTATTCTTGATTAAATGAGTCTCAAAACATGAAATTAAGGCTTCACAACACTTTGAATGCGAGACTTGCACATTGAAATACAAGGAGAGAGAATGTGCTTTCATTTAATTGTTCTTAAATTCACATTCACTCTTAATTGCTCCTTGAACTCCAAATTAGCCCAGATTTTGGCTAAATTGACCCTGAACAAAATAGGGTGTCAACAAGAATATCACATTGCATTGTCTCCATAATGGAACCAAAATCTTGAAGGTAAATAAGCAGCGATCATGGACCTTCAAGTTGGCATCAAGCAATTTTGTATGGTTCAGGATAAGGCTCAACTTCCAAATTTATCTTTTTCACAGCTTCTTCAGAAACTACATTTGTGCAACTTCTAGGATTAATAACCAAAGTACAAAGTTGTTTTTGGCATATAGCTTAAGTTTAAAAGATGCTGGTCCACCTCCAATCCTCTGTTTCTTTAACCTTGTGGTAAGAGAGCATATGTTGAAGCACTAAAGAGGTTTTCAAATTGCCATCATCATCTAGGTTACTTGGAATTTCTGTTTGAGCTTCAACTACTTGAGTATCATCATCTTCTTCTTCTTCTTTTTCTGCAACAGCCATGAATTGGTGAGGACATTGTGCAGCTCAATGTCCAAAAAATAGTCCTAAGTTTCCATGAAACTACAGAAAATTTTCGTCAAATTTCCCGTTTCCATCACCTCAAAATCAAAATGCCAGTCGATTTCCGCCTTACATAATTTCTGTCGTAATTTAAAAGAATCATTAAAAATTTATCAAAATCTCAAAATTTTAGCAAAATTTGTTAAAACTTTAACTATAGAATGAAATTACCTTGGAATTCAAATGCAAGATTTAGACGCAAAGTGAAATTTCTCACTTAATTTTTCTTATTTTTTAAATTGAATAAAAAATTATTACAAAAGACTTCTGAAATTGTATGAAAAATTAAACTTACAACAATGTTTTATTTAACAATTCATGTCTAAATTATCTTAATTGGTATAATAATAATATTTAATTGATTTATGAATTACATTTATATCAACCAAATATATTTAATACACATATTTACTCAACATATATGTCTCTAACGTTTCACAAAAGAATTTCATGCTTTACTACTAAGTGCCATAGTTCTTTAAATCAAAATTGACATTGAAATCAAAATTTCTGTCAAAATTTTTCTACTTTTGGAGCTTCAAAAATTTAATCGAAATCAAAATTTTAGATCTTGGTCCAAAACCTTGACATTTAAAGTATTTGAGTGATGATTGGCTCTTAGAAGTTGTTCTGAAATGCTCAGGAGTCTTCCAAGAGGTATCAGTCTCTACACTTTTAACCAATTGCTAAACTGACTTCTCTCGTACAACTCCACTAGTACTCTTCTCAAATAGAAAGGACTGATGTAGCTCTAGGAGGATTACATTACAAATCATCCTCAATCTGAGTGGCAACCTATGTTGCATCCCTAGTTGTAATGAGACAACATGCAATAAGTTTGGAGGCAATAGATGCAGCCCTTTTCTATACAAAGATATCATAACGTCCTCTTTCCATTCCAATACCGGCACGAGTAGCCAAATGATAGAATCTACTATTGCACTCCATCATTGTCTTTTCTTCTTGCTTCAAGTAAAAGAGCTAGAGAAGAACACTCTGCTAATGATTTGGGGGCACAAATTGGTCCTATATAGCTCACTTCATCTCCATGCCATGCTGTAATCTCTCCAAATCTCCTTTTTCTAAATATGTCCTATTGTTTAATCCACCAAATTCGAGCAGTTCCTTTCAATTTTGATTCAAAAAAGCACACCTTTCTAGCCTCATTCATTTCATACCATCAGAAATAGTACTCCGAAGAATACACCCAATCATCAAATTCATTACAAGAACCATCACCATTGAAATTTGAGACTCTAGTTTAATTCATTTCGGCCTTCACGCAACTCAAAAGCATGAGGGACAGCAGCTATTCCACCATCATGCTTGGTAGGAAATTCCATGGGCCTTTTTCCTAAGGCTGCAACTTCGGTTATTAGCCTATTCAAAGCACCAGTAATAGTTTCCAAAGCATTTTCCATGTTTCGTACCCTACCGGACAACAGCTCCACCTTTGTAGACAATTCAACATTGGTCTCCATGATGCAATTTTATGGTGCAAATCATAAACTTCACTTTCAATTATTTAAGGACAATCTTCAAGTAGCCTTTAATTTTGAGTATCATGCAAAAAATAAACAAATTCACTAACAGAACTGACAAATGCAGCAATAAAACCTGATTTTATGCTGGCAGCAGCAATTTCTTGCTTCTTGTAGCAAATTATCGCACTCACTTGCACAATTTCAAGTTGGGAACCAAAATATCATGCTGCAAATCATAATATCAGGAGAAAACACCATTTCTCATAGCTGGAACCAATTTCTTGCGACTCTGGCAGGAGCAGGGGAGTCTGGCAGAATCCCACTTCAGGTCGAAGCACGTGGGGGCACGTGAGTTGCCACCGGAGAGGCTCCAATGATGAAAATTTGGTTGAGGGGAGATCAGGGGATGAAGAATTTAGTGGTGGTGGCAGTGTGTTAAGAAAATCACCAGAAGTTAAGGATTCAAGGGGGCTGATGGCTGGAATTCTTTTGGCCAATGTGTGAGGCCGTTCTGGTAATCGGAAGGCGATAACATTGTAGGGGAAGGGGTGTCGGGGTGTTCTGTCTTTGATGGCGTGGGTGGTGTTGCAGGATAATCATTGGAAAGTAGTGTTTGAGATCTGGGGGCATGACACGAATTTTGGAATTTGTTCAGAAACTGTTTTCGGTCCTTTTTTCTTCTTTAAATACTGAAGTGTCAGACCAGATATTGAGATGAGAGACACATAGAGAGGAAGAGATTAATGGAGAGAATGGAAGAAGAAGAAGAAGAAGAAAAAGGGAGAAATACAGAGCAGAGAAGAAGGGAGGATTAATAGTTTAATACAAAGAGTGAGAGAACAGAACAAAGGCAGAATAGAAAGCCAGAGAACAACAAAAGAAAAAGAAGCAGCATAGAGGAAGCGAGAAGTTACAGAACAGAGGAGAGAAGGAAAGAACAAGGGAGGGAGAAGAAGAATATGGTAGGGGAGAAGAGAAGTGAGAAGGGGAAAATGGGGGATTTAAAATGGAAAAATAGAGATCGATATTGGGCTCTGATACCAAATGATGCAGTGGCAGCATCAAGGTTCTGCAGCCATGGAGAGAGAAAAAGAAGAGAGGAAGGAAGGAGAGGGAAGGAGAAGGGGGACACCAGAGGGGAAAACTCACGTTCAATTCAATTCAAATTCATCAACAACTGCCTACATCATGGTTTTCACACACTATTTATAAGAAAGCCTCTAAACGCATGAAATTACATACATACCCCTTAAACTACATTGCATTACAAACATACCCATAGAATACACAATTACTACAAGCAAGCCCCCAACATACATAATCCTAATACAATCAAACTACACACACATACTTAAAAGTTAAAACAACCAACTAAGAATATTTGGGTTTCGGACCCAATAAACCATTGACCCTATTCCTCGACATAGGCCTCCTAATTGAGTCGAAATGGTCCATTCACATGTGGAACAATCTGTTTTCATAATTTGGAGAGGATTGGTGGCTCCAAAGACTATTAATGACTTTTTGATGGTGAAGTTCTGGGGTTTTGAAAACAATAAAAGAGGAAGGAACTTTTGGGACTGCACAACTTTTACGATGCTGTGGTTGCTTTGACTCAAAAGGAATGCTAGAATCTTCAAAGATCATAAGACTTCCCCAATTTTGTTTTGGTAGAAAGCTACTTTTTTTGCTTCATTTTGGGCACATTCTTTTAGGGTTTTGGGGGGTTCTAACACTGTCCAATATCCAAAGGAATTGGAAGGCAGCTTTGATGTAATTGTTTTTTAGTTTGCTTATTTTCTAACTTCTTTCTAGGAGGATTTCTTATCCTCCTAATTATTTCTTCTCATTAATAGGTTATGTTTTATAATAAATTTTTATTAAAAAAAATCACAAACTAGAACACAAAATCACCCCATCCTATTAATCCTGTTTAGCCATAACAATCCAAATCCTATTTTACCAAAACAATTCAGATCCCATATAGTCTCGTAAATTAGCAGGGTGCATCAATAGGATCATGATAGGATCATTCCTATTATAAATTATGTTAAATTTCCACAAACTTTCAAAATTTCCAATTTCCACCACCCTTGAAATTAAAATGGTGGTCAATTTTCATCTTACAGAATTTCTAACGAAATTTCCATAAATCTATCAAAATCTCAAAATTTCAACCAAATTCATTCAAAATTTGGCTATATATATGGAAAATTTTCCTTGAACTTGGATTTTTTTTTTTTTTGGATAAACAAAGAAATTTATGTGAGAGAGAGAGAGAGTACAAACAAAGGACAGGCCTTGGATCAACGGTAAGGTTGCTACTTTGTGACCAGTTGGTCACGGGTTCTAATCCAAGGAAACTGCCTCTCCACATAAAATCAGAGCTGAGGCTGTGCACACTAGGGCTACCCTCGCAAAGCAGGGAGCCTTGGGGCCTCAGAACTCCCTTTTCTATTAGAGAAAGAGTACAACAGGAAAAAGAAGCTAAGTGAGGAGGATGAGAAATATCATCCCCCCCACACCCCCCCCCCCCAAAAAAAGACCAAAAAAAAAAAAAAAAGCAAACTAAAAAACCAGAAAACCAGGATTACAAATCAGCTCTACACGAGCAAAGCAACCCAGTCACACTAAAAGAAACCATCTGAAACCCACAAGCACACAAGAAACACCACTCTATTCCAAAGCAATTTGAGAGGAGCAACCAAGTTCCTAAGGATTCTAGCATTCCTCTCTATCCGAATTCACCAAAAGATAGCACTGGACATGCCACAGAGCTTTTCTCTCCTTCCCCTTCCCAAAGTCCTTAAACATCAAAGCACATAATGCCTCCAGGAAGGAAGGACACACTACATTCTCTCCAAAAACACCAAACTTACTCCAAAGGGTCCAAGAGAAATGACAGTGTAAGAAAAAATGTGATAAGTCTCCACTTTTGAAACAAAGGACTTGAACATCATACAATAAAA
The DNA here is from genome assembly GCF_029873635.1 of Malania oleifera. NCBI lineage: Eukaryota > Viridiplantae > Streptophyta > Magnoliopsida > Santalales > Ximeniaceae > Malania > Malania oleifera. The sequence continues at coordinate 16,372,348 of NC_080428.1, forward strand.
ACTTTTCAGTCTGCATTTCAAAAGCAAGTCATTGCTATTAATTTTTCCCAAGATCCCCGTAAGGTGCTCACCTTAGAAGGACTTTGACTTTCCAAATGAAACAGTAGGGGCAAAAGGAGTAGCATTAGGAACATGAATCAAATGAAAAAAGAAAGATTTACAAGAAAACCCCAGAAGAATCTAAACCCCAAACTTTTTGGTTACTCCCCAACTGGAGCTGAAGAGAATGAAGCACAATGAGCAAATTGAAAAGCTCACTGGTCTCTCTTATTTTGATTCCTCACAAAATAAAAATCCTAAAAATACATTGTCTTGCAAGGGGAAGAATGTAGATTTAGTGGAATGATGAAAAGAAGATAATTGATAGAGACGACGATACGTAGCAGCCAAAGGAGCCTCCCAAATCCTAGTTCTCCCTAAAACAAATAATCTCCCAATCACCAACACCATATCAAACAAGAGGGAAAAATGAGTGATAAATCTAAGACACAAATTTCCAGAGACTTGAATGGGTTATATTAACCCCAACTTTAGCATCCCATATGTTTTAAAGAGGACAAAAATCACTGTGTATTACACTGTGCCAGAGAGTCAGGTTCTATAAGAAAGTGCCACAACCACTTCCCCACCAAAGAAATGCTTTTGGAACCAAATTACCCAAACTCGGACATCCCACCCTTTTGGATCTACTCACAACCCCCACCCCCCCCCCCCTCTCCCAACTTACAAGACGATCTCTCTCACACCCACCTACTCTCAACAACAAGAAATTCCTCATCAATTCCTCTAGTCTACGATCCACTCTTACGAGAATTTTGAATAAGGATGAGTAATACAAGGGTATGGAAGAAAGACAAGCACAAATACAGGTATGACCCCCAAGAATGAAAATGCCTCCTTTCCACCCATCCAACCTCCTGGCAGCTCTTTCAAAAACCAGGTCTCAAAAGATTCAACAAAAGGGTAACCACTTAAGAGAACACCTAAATAAGTGTCAAACCAACTCGGAACACCACAGTTAGCTATCGAAGAAAAAGAACTTTGTTGATCCCAATACCCCTATTGTCACTCTCAAAGAAATTAATCCTATGATATCACACTTTTTCAAACACCTGCAAAATGGTTAACATATTGAAGAATACCCATATCCACAAAAAGAAAAAGAATTGGTCTCATTTGGAAAAAAATTGCAAATGCCATATGGGTAAGTTCTCAAGACCTGCCTTAATTCCTTCCACCAAGCCCCTATCAACCCCATGGCCATCAAAATCCCGATCTTGATTGTGCGATCCTACAATCCCAACTTGCCTAATCAATCCGGATCTTAAGAAGAATCTAAATTAAGTAGGATCCCATAGGATCCTATCTGGATGGTTAGGATTTTAGAATCACGATCCTACTTGAGCAATGGAATATGGATTTTTCCTATTTAGGGTTTTAAAGAAAAATGCCCAATATATATTTTTATTGGCCCAAACACTTTGATTTTGCAAGACACAAAATTTGTTCTAGTTGGCCCAAATGCATCAAAATTAGGGCAAAATAACAAGCATGTTCTCGGATTTGATTGACCCAAGTCAAGAGAGCAACTGAGCATCCCTTAGAAGCTCTCTTCCTTCAGAATCAAAATCTCTCTAAGAGCTTAGAGTTCTTGATAGGCAAATCTCAAGTTGTCTATCAATAGCCTCGGATTGTTCCTTCTTCCAACAATAGTCAAGGCCAGCTAAGAGCATTGAGATAAGCAGAGAGCTTCAACAAATAGAAAGTCGCAATGAGGTTGAAGTTGCAAGGATGTAGCAGTTATGCATTATCTATGTAGTTTTTATTTAAATTTCTTCCTCTTCTTTTTCTCTTATCATCGAAAATCCAGAGACCTACAGTTTTTCTTTTCCCAAAGCAGAGAGCATATAGAACTTTCTTCAACAAAAAGCTTTTCTTTTTCTTTTCTTTCTCTTCCTTCTCTTTTTCCTTCTCCTTCTTCTTCTGCTTATGGTCCAATGAAAAAACTACAGAAACAAAAATGTTTACGTCAGTTCATTGAATTAATATTAGCAATTTCTTCTTCCTTTTTCTCTTCATTCTTTTTGCTTTTCTTTTTAATACAATTATTAAATAAACAAGCTAGCAACAGTCTGCCCTTTGCAGTTCAAACTATTCAGATTTTTTTAGGGCCAAATTGATGAAGGAAGAACTTACTAGGTCCTAGCTAGCAAGCTAGATACATTCTTGAAAGGGGATGGAGGATCTCACTGAACTGTCTTAGACCCTTAAAGGCTCTAAACCAGGGATTAGCCTCCCAATTCAGTACAACAAAAAAGACCATAGATGACAGGCACCCCCTTACTCCAATTCCTCCATATCACTCTAAATCCTTTTCTGTCTAGCACTTTATCCAAGAAACCCCAACTAATATAGCCATAAGCACTTTCAAAATCTGATTCCAAAACCAAGCCTATCTTATTTCTTCTAACAGCATCACCAACAACCTCATTACCTTCCAACGTTGCATCTAAAATCTGTCTATCACCAATGAACACACTCTGACCAAGGGAAGTAGTATCCACCAAGACACTACCTCCATGGAAAAAGGCACCAATCCAACTCCTCAATCATAGCCCTACCTCCATCCTCAGAAGAAGAAAAAAAATCCTGTAAAAATCAATAATCACATTTGCAATGCAAACAGGGTTCCAGTAATCACGCCCCTATCATCCTCCAATTCTTTTATAAAATTCCTCCTCCCATTCGCCAACCGAAGGAAGTCATATTACTGTCTCCCTCCCTAACACAGTTCAACCTTTAGACTTCTGGTGCCAGTTAACCTCTTCCCACAAAAGAACCTGCTCAAACTCATCATACAACAGAACCCTTCTACCCACTAAATCTTCTGGGGAGAGGCCCCTCCTCAACTAACTGGTCATTGCGCCAAGTTCTTGTAAAATATCTTTTTTTTTTTCTAGAGTGCACATCACCAAAAACCTCCAAATTCAAAGTTCTAAGTTTATCTTTCAAAAAATTCAGCTGTCTCACAAAAAAAGTCCTTCTCAAACCTCCACATTACACTCTATCCACCACTCCCTAGCTAGCCTCCGAAAGTCGTGATGTGTCAAGTGTCTACCACTTATTTTCAAAATGAATTGTTGATGGACCCCACTTTATAGCATATGATTCAAGTACTGAGGGGCAGTGATCAAAAACCACTATATAAAGAACTTCTTGAGTCAGGTTAAGAAAGGCGTCCTCCCAATCTATAGAAAATATGAATCTGTCAATCCTAGTAGCTATGGACCTATTACCAGCTGCAAACCAAGTGAAATGAACATTAGCGCCTAGCGCGAGCTGCAATCTTTCTAAAGATCCCATGAGCAAGAAGGCTAAAGACCTTACTCTAGATAGGGTGCCCCTTATTGAAAACCCAAGGAAAGATAGATAGAGGCATCCCTTAAATCACAACCCCTAAAGAAAGGAAAAAAAATTGATAATAAAAGAAGATATATTACGAGAGAGAATGTACAATCAGAACAAGGATACTAAATCCTCAAAAACAAAAAAAAAAAAATCAAAGCACTAAAAAGAAATATATATATATATATATATATATACATACATATATATATATATATTAATAAAATAATTAAAATAAAAATAAAATCTGAAATAATCCAAGAAAACCCCTCTTTAATCCCTTTCCGTCATAGTTCACCAAACACTTCAAATTCGCTAATTCCCTGTAACCCTTCTTCGCCTTAGATTTATCCCTATTAAGCCTAACTTCGTTTCCTCCATGATCAGCCAACGTGAGGGCCAAACTATCCAAAAAATTATGAGTTTGAATGTCTTTATCAATGGATGCTTGAACTGGAGTGGGCAGAATTCCATCTTCTACCTTCAGTTCTTTTATAGAAACATCATTCTCAAAAATATTAATTCCATCTGAACCTTCTATAGAGGAGGCAGCATATAAGTTAAATCCCTGAGACAATCAAAAGAAGAGTTGGAAGAAAATCCTTACTACTCCCGAATTTGATCCAAAAAGTAAACCCTTGTCATCATACATCCCCCCATCTCTTACTATCCTTCCTTGTATTAACCCTCTCACGTTGGCTACTCCACTGCACTCAAAATTACTTCCTCATTTCAAAACCTAATTGCACACCCTTATGACGAGTGTAAACCTTTTGACTCTTCAAATTATCCAAATTGACACCCTCATGATTTGAATTCCCTTCCAAACCAACAATAGAGTCCTGATTTTCAACTTCACAAGAATCAAAATTCCTAGAAGAAGATCCCCCAAACTCAATCCTAGAACCCTGCCTACTATCATTCTTCTCCAAAAGAAGGAGTTACATCACTCTCTAGAAAATTAGTAGAGTTTCTAGCAACCCATCTATATGATTCCTCCTCATCTTTTTTTGCTTTCTTCTCTCCTCTTGACTACCATAGATCTTATTTGAAGACGATTGAAGCACTGAATTGCCTGCATCTTTCTTCAATTCATGGAGATATTAATTCCCGTAACCTCACAAGTTTTCAGAAGAGGGAATACTTTTTTACTAGAGACCTGACTAAGCATTTGCCTGTTTGATTAGCCCAACCACGATTTACCCTGCAGAATATTCCCCTCTCTAAATTGGCTCAATATAGAATCAAAGTATGCTCTTGGGCCTCCTTAACCAATAGGCCCATCAAAAAAATTTAAAAGGCCTTTATTGCTCTCACACATCCAGCCCATATCTATATTAATTGTCAAAGACTCAGGCCCAGCCTACCTAACTCTCACCATCCCTTCGTCCATGCAAGAAACCCTAGCCACCTCTGGTCCAGCCTTCTTTGTTGGAACCTTCTCCCTCAACAACAATGATTGATCGTGCAAAGTCATTGACAAGGTCTCCTCTTGCATCTTTTCCCCACAACAAACACACACCACCTCCAACACATCCTTAGGGATTGGTCGTACTCCATCCTTGAGAATCAAACAAAGTCCATCATTAGGAATCGAGCAAGCAACAACCTCAAGAATCGATTGAACTCCATTAGCATTAGATTTTCTTGATACTATCTGACTACCATGATCGTAAATACCTAACAACACCAAGGTCATGACCAAAAGAGCGAGGAGAGTGAGCAAGGGTCCTTTGCTCTAGGGAGAGAGCCATCCTTCTTACCATCCCTAGGTGTGACTCACACAGGGGCCTTTACAGCTTCGGATGCATGCAATGAAGCAAGGTAAATGATGGTGGTACTCGTGGCAGACGGCACAACAATAGGACGGAGGCACTGTGGTGGCATTGACAGCTTGCGTGCTAGTGACAATGGTGCTGTAAAAGGAGATCAAGGATGGTGGTTCCTTGTAGTGAGAGAGAGCGAGAGAAGCTCCAGAGAGGCCTCGCAATGGCAATAAGGAGCCTGGTGACTAGCAATGGTGACAGCGGCACACAATAGTACACGCAGGAGCCCTTAGGGCTGCAGCTCTTCTCTTTTTTTACCCTATATTGCGTAGTGGCCTTATCACACCGCCCTAATGAAAGAATCAAAACCCCCATGCAAGGAGAGATCCTAGAATCTCCCAATTTTTCATTACTGGATCTAATGACATTAAAGTCATCACCAAGACACCAATTAGGAGAACACAAACCATAGGCTGCAGCAAACTCATCCCATAAAATAAAAAATAAAAATAAAAACCCTCAATCGAGGACAATTGGGACCATAAACCAAAGTAAGCCACCACAAACCTTACCTTTAATGTCTAAAAATACAGACATAGAAACGGAAAGAAGCAAATGCCAGCTTGCAAGAAAAGCTAGTACCCCAAGTAATCAAAATACCAATTAAGAAACCAATAGAAGCTAACCACACAAAATTCTTGAACCTAGAATCTCAAAGACTTCCAATAAGAAACTCATTCACTTGCACTAACTTAAGACTCTTGCAACAAGACAATATTAGGGGGAACTTTGCCCATAATCTCCTTGATCTTACAAGGATTCCTCAAACTTCCAAACCCACTAACATTCCAACTCAACAGCTTTGTCAAGACACCTCACTAGCCCCAACTCTCTTACCTTCCTGCCTACAAGACCCCTTTACAATATATGTACAAATAGACTCCAGATAATATTTTTCCCTAATCACTAATAAATTGACTAATTAATATCATGTTTCTATAATCAATTTGATCCCCCTAATAGGATCAAGGGTAACTGCTTTTTTACTTATCACTTACATAAAAACACTTAATTCAAATAATTAATTTGAATGAAACTTGACTTGTTATAATTGAACAAGGATTTCAATTTTTGTAGTCCCTTCTCCACTCTCTTTTTCCCCCTCGTAAGTTCTAGGGGACGCAACAACCTTCAAAATCTGACCTAGAGGGTTGACTACTTGCACTGCATTTTATCCATCCTACGGGTCTAGTTGTCCCTCTCATCACCCAGTGGATCTAAGGTCATGATCCTCCCTATAAGAACTATCTCTCCTTGGCACAGCGCATAATTCTTTTCAATTGAGGCATCAAGACAAGTAGGCAAAATACCACTATCAAAGTTAACAATATCATTCTGGATGCCAGGGGATTCATGCAAAGAAAAATAAATTACTCAATGGAAAAGGAACATAAAAAACAAGAACTAGAAATTTTTTGGATGGATACTCAAAGCCAAAGTTTGTTGCTTAATGTAGAGATCCTTGAAACATTCTACTGTGAAAATCAAAACCCTCCAAATTGAATTTGTTTGTGTTAACAAATGTACTTCATTTACTAAAAATATAAGGATGTCATAGCTTTAAGACACCTACAATTTTATGCAAACTTAAATTGTTGCAAAAAAAAATTATGCTGATTGAACTCAGATATTAACTACAACATTTTGAGGACGGGTGTTGGATCAATGTTAAGGTTGCTCGTTTATGACCGGTTGGTCATGCATTCAAGTCAAAGGAAACAGCCCCTCTACACAAAAGCAAAAGAAATGCTACGTACATTGTGATGACCCTCCCTCTACCCTTACAAAGCAGGGAACCTTGTGGGCAGGGGACGCCGTATTAACTACAACATTATATTCGACCTTTTATGTCTAAATAGGTGCATTTGCATAAGAACTAGCATTTAACCGAGTTATGAATTTCGTAATATTAACTGAAGATGTTTAATATGGTTTTGGTCATACAATGATTGCAACTTATGCACCACAAACTTGTGATTGATGCTTTTATTTACAATATTTTAGTTCTAATCTTGCATTATGTTGTCTATTAAAAATTTCAAATTTTTATATAAAAATGCCTGTCTCACAACTGATTTTATCATTTTTTAAAATTGAAATCAACATTGAAATCTCCATCGAAATAATCATATTTATGAAGATTCAGAATTTTAGTCAGAATCAAAATTTAAAACCTTGGCTGAATAGCTTGCACAAGGACAACTTAAGGAATGATTTGATGTATTTAATAATAAAAAATTTATGGACTCAAAATTTTATGTCTAGATTTATGTTCATTAAATGGTTCAACCTGTGAAACTTTAAACATCGATGTTTAGGTTGAGGATGTAGCAAGATATTTAGTACACTAATGCATTTGATGATAATAACAATAATGATGATTTTAATTAAATGAGCTTGGAGGCTCACATTAATGTTAAGGAGCTACCATGATAGTTTGGCTTTTTTTATATAATGTATAATGTTCATGTTATATGGTCGCTTGTCAACTGATTTGCATTAATATATATATATGTTTTCCCTTCCATAAGTATTTATTCAATATTTTTTCATACAAAAGTATTGACTTTGATAATAAAACAAATCAATTAAATAGAAGACACAATTACAGTGGAATGAGGATAAGAAATCCTCCAAGCAAAAAGTGCAAAAAAAAGAAAAAACTAAAAAATTACATGAATGCTGCCTTCCAGTCCTTTTGAATATGGGACAGCAAAAGACCCCCAACAACCCCCAAAAGAATGAACCCAAAAAGAAGCAAGAAAAATAACTTTCTACCAAAGCAATCTTGAAGAATTCTTATGATCTTTAAAAACTCAAGCATTAAATTCCAAACTAAAGTGACCAAAGAACTGTAAAAACAGCATACTCCCAAAATATCATCTCTCTTCTCCTTCCCAAACCCCCAAAGCTTCACCTTTAAAAAAAGATACTGAATGGTAGCCGGGGCTGCCTAATCCTCACCACCAGAGTATGAAAACAAATTGTCTCACATGTACCTCACTACCTTACAATGAATGAACATATGGCTAATAGCCTCATTAGACACAGTACACAGTATACAAATATCTGGGCTGAGGTTTTGCTAAAGACATATTTATTCCTTCACATTGTACATTGATTTGATTGAATTAGGAATCCAACAATTCAAATACTTGATCTCTTTGTTATATGAGGGCTTCACTGTATGAGCCACTTGTTATTTTCCTAGTCCTAAAGGCTTGCTAGCTAGCCAACTTTTTTTAGGTTTATAATATTGAAATTGATGAAGAAATAACATGAAAAAAAAAAACAAGTGTTACATTGATTTTATATTGCTAGTAGAACCCTACAATCCTTAATCTGATGCTTCATTCCAATCCTGAATCTCAATTTTAACAACCTTGACAGAACCTGTGACTAATTTAATTATGTTAGAAGTTCTAAAATGTGTAGAATGAGAATGAGGATATAAAGAAAGAGTACTTGTTCAAGAAGCTTGAAATGTCATCTATGCTGTCAATCCATTCAACATCAGGGCCAAATTTGACTTGGCCATTTAGATCCAAAGTAACATGCACTCCGATGCCGCCATCCTCAGGCATAGGATAAATCAAATGTTTGAAAGGACATTTAGCATTTGATAGAGTGAAGTAGCAACCACGAGCATAATATGCAGCTGGAATAACCCCACTATTTATGCCGTCAAATCTCTTCGCCAGGGCTATGGCACTCAAGCCTGCAGAGTTCACTACAAGCTTAGGAATTAAAACAAGCTCTGGGCGCAAAGAAAACCTCCCATTCAAGTTTTCAATAGCATTTCTTTCAGTGATATGTAGGCAAATACGGTTGCTTTCAAGATGGCCACCAACAACAATAGTATTGTAAGAGAAAGTTGTTCTATGATTTTCAGCTTCCCCCTGGACACATGTTGGGGATATATCCTTGTCATTGATGTTATAACTAATAAAAAAAAGGGTAAATCAGAAGAACAAGACATGCAGCAAAGAATATGGATATAAAGATTCTCTATGAACACAAAGTTAATCTAGGTCTGTTTAATATAGAGAAGAGCAAGATGGAAAGGCATACCACTAAAGATAGCATCAGGGAATGGCTATCGACAATACCAGAAGCAGGTGACCACAAGGCTTTCACACATTGCAATTCTGGTTCCATTCTCATGGCTTCAAAACCCTCCATCATTCTCAAGCCATCAACGCCATTTTCAATCCCACGATTCATCAGATAATTCAACTTTGGAATCTCTGAAGGTCCAGTAGCAACTAGGAGCTTACCAATCGGTTTATGAGACACCCCATGATCCAAGCAATACTTGTACAACAAGTCTCTTCCTCTTACACAACAAACTGCCTGCAAAGCCAGTCAAAAGTTTGGACCAAACAAGGTTTTAATATAAAAAGTATAAATTTTATTAAAGGAAGAACAATATCAACACATCTAATTCAGAAGATCAGAAAAACAAAAAATCGAATAGATAAAATTAATTAAGTAATTAAAACACCAAAGCCCTCCCTGCACATCAATGAGCCATAGCCCCAAATAAAAACAAAAGCCAAACACCACCAAAGACCCCAGATAAAGAAAGCTACACCACACTAAATTTGATTTCATCACCCTTCCTCTAAAATTTTAGAATTGTGCTCTAACCAAATACACCACAAAACAGCAAAAGTTGCACATCTCCAAAGCATGTTCTCTTGCTTATGACCTCCAAATCCCATATACCTTTGAAGGAAAAAATCTTCCAGAAAAAGGGCGCACCTACTTCTCCCCAAACATGCCAAAAGCTTGAACCCAATGCCCCAAGAAAAAAGGCAATGCAAAAATAAATGAGTTTTTGTTTCGTTGCTTTGGAAATAAAGAAAACAAACATCTAGAGACAAAGCTTTCAAAGGTCTTCTAACATGAAGCCAATCATTAGTGTTTAACTAATCAACAAAAATGGATTAAAAAAAAAAAAGCCCCTAAGCTTAGATGAAGTCATAGCTTTAGAGATGAAGGAATTCAAAGGAAAAAGACAACCATTAGAACCACAAGTGAGATGATCAAAAAAAATATTTGCAAGCAAACTCCCCCAACCCATCTAAAGCACAAACTTTAGAATCAGAACAAGTAAAAGTAATAAATGAATTAATCACCCCCAAGAGTTGGGCTAACTCTACTTCCCTCTCACTCAAATTCCTCATGAAAAAACTCCAAGAAACAATAACTTCTCAAGGACTGAAAAATTGGAAATTGGAGTGTTGTGACGATATGAAAGAAGGTAAAGACGAGGATATGCAATACAAAATTTCAATTTTGACTAAAATTTTGAGGCTTCAAAAATACAGAAATTTCAATGTTGATTTGAAACAAATCAACTTTAAAAAATGATGGAAATTAGTAGTTAAGCATGTAAGTTTTTCATAAAACTTCAAAACTATTAATAGACATAATAATGTGCAATTTAGAAATGAAATATTATGAATAAAATACATCTGTGTTATTGACAGCATCTACTCTCCACCAAGAGAGCACTAATAGTACTCCTCTGGCAATCAATTTTACCTCGAGTTGGTTAGGAACTGGGTTTGATTCTCATATTATGGTTTTCCACAGCAAGATAGCTATTCAGGGGGTGAGCTGCTATCCTCCAGTGAATTAGTTACAGTCAAGTTGATTTTGATGGACAATTCTGGGGCGTTCTGGCATGCTGTCAAAGAAGGTAGGAAGATTTTCCAATTTGAAACATGTTTGGGTGTTATGAGCTGCGTATCAGGTGGAAAAACATGCCTTTTCATATAGAAGGTTAATGAGATTTATTGGTAGAGGGATCAACTCTGACAATCCTGGTCAAAATCAGTCTACCCATGGGTTAAGAAATTTAGATTTCAAAATGAAGTCACTGTGAGTGTAATGAAGTTCAAAGAACAAATTTGGCAAATTAATTTCTATTGAGAAGATTTTTTATTCTGAGAAGTTGTTTTCACTGAGAATTCCAGACAGGCGACAGGTTGGTCACTGTGAGTGTAATGAAGTTCAAAGAACAAATTTGGCAAATTAATTTCTATTGAGAAGATTTTTTATTCTGAGAGGTTGTTTTCACTGAGAATTCTGGACAGGCGACAGGTTGGTGAAAATTTTTTCTGTAAAATCAATGAAATATCAAAAGCCCAAGGAAGAATAAGCAATAGGGGCATCAGAAATGCAGGAATCTTGGGTCTTCTAATATCATGGAAATTCACAATCAGGGTTCAGTATTTCAGAGAGAAGGAATAATCAAGGCTGAGAGCCAATCGGACATGGAGAGGAGTTTAGCTGGAAACTTTGGCCGGAATTTGCAAAGGTAGATGACAAGAAGGTCGCTGGAGAGTTCAGTTGGAAGAACAGATTTGATGGCAACAATCTCGGAGGATTTTCAATTTCAATTCCTCCCAAGATTTCTGGGAGAATATAGGGAATACTAGTTCATATGTGGGTGGGCCGGAGCCTCCAGTTGGTCAATCTATGGGCCACCCCATAATGGGCTTGCAGCTGTTGGTGGAGTTTGTTCAAGGCCCTTCATTGTTAATAAGGGCATTGGGCTTGATATTACTGAGCCTAATAGGAGATAGGTAATACAGAGGAATGCTGGAGGAATGAAGATAACAGGTTGCATTGTGGAATCAAAGCCAAAATAGCAGGGTTCTGGAGAGGCTGAAGATGAGGGGGAAGAAGTGGAAGCTGTGGAGGGATTTCATGATCACAGGCGCAAGAATTCACGTATTGAAGATCAATCTCACTAGATTAGTGATTTTGTTAAGGACAATGGGAGTCCTGAAGCTTTGCAATGTCGAGGTGTTCCAATGGCAGTAGCAGTATGTTCAGGAAATGCAGGGAAATTGCCTGTTCATAATAACTTGAGTACTAAGGAAGTTAATTCAATAGCTATTCAGGTCTTTTCTTTGTATGGCTGAAGCAGAATCAGTCAACCAAATTATTCTCCACTGGCCCAGGACAAGGAATTTGAGGAATTTGGCTCTTTCCTTGACTAGACAGCAGTGGGTTACGGCAAATTCAGTTGGAGGGGAGACTTGAGCTTGGAAAGGCATCTGAGCCACCAAGGAGAAGCAAAAGGCTTTGAACCACATCCCTCTCACCATCTTTTGGTGTGCTTGGAAAGAAAGAAATAAGAGGGCCTTCAAATATTCAACTACTTCACTGCAGACTTGCAAAGACCAATGGATTGTTGCTGTCTCCAGCTGGCTTAGTGGGAAAATTGTTAATGATCATTATGTAATCCTTGACGTTTGCGACACTCTACAGAGTGATTGATGTTTTGTACCATGGGTTGGCATCCCCTTGATGCCTTGCTAATATTATTTACCTTTTTCTGATAATAAAAAAAAAATTCAATAGCTGTTCATAAAATTGAGTTAAATTTGCTGAAAATTAAGGAGAAGGAGGTGATGAAGGAGGATGATGGCTATAAGTCTCCATTGACTCAAGAGCTCATTGACAAGGATGATGATGTGTGTGACAGCATGTGTGATTCGAAAGGGGCCTTTTGTTGGAAACTTAATAGAAACATTGATCTTGGAGAAGAATATGTAAGTAAGGAATCTACTCAAGCTAATGAGATTTCAAGCTCTGATATTGTGGAACTGAGGAAATGTGATATTTTTAAACAAATAGAAGGGGTGGCAGTGGACTTCAGGGGAATCTGTGAGAATGCACAGGTTGTTGTTTACTTGTTTGCCATCGAAAAAGGAAGATGCTGGCATTTAAAATCCAGTAGTTCAGGAAGGATCTTTCACCATTGTTCCTTATAACTAAAATTCAGCTTCTAGTTCACTTTTAGCTACCATTTCACATTCAGTTTCTTCTTCACATTCTGATATTGCTGTGCCTGAGGATAGTAAAGAGGGATTCAGATAAATCTCAAATGGTATCTCTTATATCTACTCAAGGGGTTTCTAATCCTGTGAAAGGTATTCTTCCCATTTCAAGAAGTGAGCACAATATGCTGAATTATACTTTGTGAAGGGAGGAAACTAAAGGGGAAAGTAACATTATTATTAGCTCTATAAGGGTTAGAGAAACAACTAAGAACCACAAGGCCTTTTGGATGAGATAGGGTTTAAGTTGATGAGTCCTTTAGGTAGGGAGCTTAAAGTGGTTGTGTCACCAAAGACATGAGAAGAAGAAAAGAATTGAGAAAGCTTTAGAAAAAAAAAAAACTTAGAATCCTCAATTAATTTTTTTGGGCCGGGGGGGGGGGGTGGTGGGAAGAGGGATCCATAAAGGGCTAAGATTGTTAAAATATGAGGTCAAAGAGTTGTAATGTTAGAGGGCTGGGTGATTCTACGAAAAAGGGAATTGGTTAGGGAAGAAGTTATTAGGTATTCTTCTGAAATCTTAATGCGACAAGAAACAAAGTTAGAGTGTGCTGATGAGTTTTATTAGTGAAATTTAGCCATGCAGAGGTAAAGAATGGAGTATTCTGTATTCTAGAGTGGGGGCTTCTAGAGCTATCTTGCTCATTTGGGAAACCTGGTTGGCTAACTAAGTGGATTGTATTAGAGGTTTTCTTTTCCTTCTCTTAGAGGATAGAGGGCAGTGGTGGTTTACTTCTGTCTATGGTCTTTCTAGACCCACTTTTAGATCACAGTTTTGCAAGTAATTGGGGGCTCTTTATGGGTTGTGTCAGCCTAGATGGGTGGTAGGGGGAGACTTCAATATTGTGAGATTCCACTCAGAGAAAAAATGGTGGAAGCTTTTCATCTAGTATGCAGTTTTTTTATACCTTTGTGGATTTATTAGAGAGTGGTTTGACAGATGGTCAGTCGCGGAATGCTCTGTTTACTTGGTCAGTAGGGGGGATAGGACTGCAGCTAGTAGATTAGATCTTTCTCTTTTTACTAAAGAATGTGAGGATGAATTTCTCAATCTCACACAAATATTCTGATCATTTTCCTGTATGATCATTTATGGTTTTCATAATTTGGTCAAGGAGTTTTGGAGTAATTGAAAGATGTTGAGTGGGAATGTTTTAGATATATGAAGACGCTAAAAGGGTTGAAAGAGGAGTTTTAAAAGTGGAATTTAGAGGTGTTTGGAGATCTTGGAACCCTCTTTTCTTACACAGGGAAGAGTGGGTGGCAGTGTGGAAGGTGGGAGAGCTTTTACTGGTTAACTATGGGGTCTTTGGAAAAAATAGAAATGGTAGAGCTCTTTGGAGCGCAGCAGTCTTCGCCATTCTTTGGACCTTGTGGATTGAGAGGAAAGCTATGAGTTTTAAGGATCACACCAACTGCACAACAGCTACAATGGGATAGAGTGATATTCCTCTCTTCCTTTCGGGTGAACTCTCGCGGTCTTTTTTGGGGTTTATTGCTTTCCAATCTCTAAAGGGATTGGAAGGCAGCACTATCATAATTAAACACACGTATTTTTTCTGTATTTTTCTTCTTCTTTTTTCTGATCTCTGGATATCTTTTGAGGACTCCTTGTCCTCCAAAGACTGGCTTTCTGGATATTGATAAATTGTCTTCTTCTAAAAAATTTTTTTTTTATAAATAAATAAAATTTATTAGAAAGGGCAGAATGTACATGAAGAAAAAACAAAAAGGAAAAAAAGAGAGAACAAAATCCTACATTTACATAAAAAGCAAATAATTACAAATTCCCCATTCCAAAAACCAAAATCAATGCAAGAGACCTAACCAGTCCCACTGCATGTTTTCCAAAGAGATGCGGCAAAAAAAAACCATTTGCTAACACCAACAAAGACGAAAGATAAGTCACTCTACTCCAAAGCAAGTTAGCAGACATAGTCACTACTTTGAAAATTCTAGCATTCCCTCCCATCCAAACACACCAAATTATAGCCATAATTGAGCATCACCATAAAGTTTTCCTAACCTTTCTGTTATCAAAGCCTCTAGCCGTGATGGAGCAAAATGCCTTCAATGCTTTTCTCCTTGTGGAAGAAAAAAGGCGAGAATAGGAGTATCATGGCGATTGATAAACGGAAAAATGAGGGAATTTAGTAGACAGACACCTATCCCCCACCAAATGGTCTTCCCAAAAACGAGTTCGCTCCCCATTACCCACTGAATACTAGACCTTAGGAAGGAAATAGTCATAAATTTGAGTTACAAACTTCCATGGACTCAAATAAGTAATATTATGTTCCACTCGAGCATCCCACCCATTTTGTAGTGCTCCATATTTTACTTTGAATTACCATATGCCAAAGAGAATTAGATTCTAAAGGAAAGTGCCACAGCCATTTTCCCACCAAAGAGATGTTTTTGGACACCAAACCACCCAAACCCAAGCCTCCTCCCTTTTAGGCCTACACACAATCTCCAACCCTACAAGATGATCTCTAGTCCCCTCTCCCCCACTTGCCCAAAAGAAATCCCTCATTAGCCACTCCAACCTCCTTGCAAACCTAATAGATATTCTAAACAGAGAAAGGTAATACAAAGCTATAGAAGATAGGCAAGCGTGAATGAGGGTAATGCGACCCCCTAAAGTGAATAAAGCTCCTTTCCAACCCTCCAATCTCCTAGCAACCCTTTCAAAAACAGGGTCCCAAAACAAATCAGCATTAGGATTACCATGTAAACGGAGACCTAGGTACATAATAGGCCAATTCATGACAGCACACTTTGCTAACCTAACAAAAGGATCCACATTGATACTTAAGCCCACCAAACCAATCTTAGAAATATTACTTTTCAGCCTAGACGCTTTCTCAAATATCTGTAAAATAGTCAACAAGTCAGAGAAGCAACATCATTATTTGAGAGGAAGAGAATGGTATAATATGCAAACTAAAGGTGTGAAATTTCAGTCTCCAATTGTTGGCACCATGGGCACACGGCCTAGCATCAACAACCTACTCGCACAGTTTCAAATTTTAAATGTTGGCAATCCCTCTCTAACGGCTGTGTATTCACTATATTCCTCACAGGAACCGCATTCCGACGTTATACCTCCTTTTATTCATTTCCAGAATCCCCTTCAAAAGGCTGCATCAAGCCATCCTCTCTTACAAAGTCAAAATAAGCTCTTAATTGGCCAACAGTCCCTTCTCTGAATCACACAGGCTACTCAAATCATCTCCTGAATCAAAGAATGAATCTTCCTCTAAGATTCCCTCTATCGTAGCCCCTGTTAAATGAAAAGTAAGCAAAATTAGTAAGCAATTTATGAAAGCAAATAGCAAGCAAGCAGTAAACATTGAAGCAACATAATTCATTAACAACACCTCCATAAGCAACATATGTTTAGCGAGGGAGACAAGTAAATTAGACACCTTTACTAATACTAGATTGATGAACACTTAGTTTTACAAGACAAATGAACACTCACCCTCCCCTAAAGAGTTTTATATACTATTTTAGCTCTGTCACTAAATCAAATTGTCCAGGGAGTCATACTCCCACTTTACAAAAAAGGCTTATACACACTCAAAGCATAAAATCTATACTACTATTTACATGATGTAACCCATCCCATATACACAATGAAAGTGCTCACGGACAAGAATAATTCCCTAAACAAGCTTGGCTCGTGACACTCGGGGATGCATAAGACTTTCTTACGCCCTCCTTCAATGAAATTCTCAAGGCATAGAAATCTTCACTTCCCATTTATTCACAATTCCAAACATACACATCCTCCTTCTCTAAGAAACAAACCTACCCCCTTCCCCCCCCCCCCCCCCCCCGATTCATGGCTTCAACCCCTCAAGTTCGCTCACAAATCACCCCTAAAGTTCTCGGAACCCATAGACACTCCTCTTTCTTCAACAAAATAAAGGAAGCATGCCTAACTACAAATTCGAAGAGCCGAAACACTGTGGAATCAAGATTATCCATATTGAAGACATTTCATTCAATTTTCATTGTCAAATTAACACCCATAACATTCCCTCCTCTCAAAATAGCAAACTAGAAAAAACTGGTAATAGATACTAGTCTCAAATCACTAACATCCCACCCACGATCATGACAACAAAGAATGGAGAATAAAGTGATCGACAAGCAGCATCTTTTTTCCTCCAGATTTCAAGCAAGATGATGGACATTAGCATAGAGTTTTTTACATAATTATTAAGGAAAAAAAAAAAGGAAAAAACACAAATATGTACGGTGGGGGTAAAAAATACGCAAATGTACCCAACCGACTTGGTACTTTAAAAAATAAATAAATAAAACACATGCACGTGTCAACGGACGAGACAACTGACTGGCGCATTGCCAGTCAGCGCACGGAAAACAAAAAAAAAGTAAAAACTGAGAGAACCGACATTTGGACAGCACGAAAAGCAAAAAAAAAAAAAAAATTAAAGAGGCAAAACTAACTTTCCAAAAGTTAGTTTGCCCCTGACATGGCCAAACCCCAGTCGTTCCTCCCTTCTTAACTCCCCACGCATGCATGGTTAGTTGTAATTAAAACCGACTTTTGGAAAGTTGGCTTTAACATGCACTTACCAAACCATGCAGCTCGTGTTCTTAGCTACCTGCGTGCCCCATCTCCCCCCACCCCCGTCTCCTATTTTTTCTTCTTTTATCCCCCACTTTCCACTCATCCTTTCTCCTTCTTTCATTTCATTCTTCTTCTTTTCTCCTTCAATCTCCCTCACCACTTTCTAGTGTTGCGTGAACTCGTTAGAGATTTACTCTTAGAACTACTCTCTTTCAAGGGTCAGTAACGAGAGTGTCAGTGACAGTTGAACTAGATTTTAGTTTTTACTTTTTTTTTGTAGATTATCTTCATTTGATATTGAGGTATTAATATATATATATCTGAGATAATTGTTTATGTATATGAAAAAAATTTGTTCCATATTGTTGTGATTCACTTAGAATATTTATTATTGTGATATAATTTTGTTTATGTTGCAGATAAACTCTATTTTGGAAAATTCAAAATGGCGTCAAGTTCGTCAGCTAACAAAGTTACGATCTTATTATACATTGACAGTGAGATTATACATGGATCAATTGGTATTGAGTACAGCACAAGGCCAACGAAAGCGATTCAGTAAGAAGGAGGATGAAGTTAGAAAGTTTTAAACAGAAAATATAAGAAGGATTAGATATTGTTAGAATTGACAACAAGATATCCGCAATGAGGGGGTGGTGGAAGTTTTTTGTACATCAACATCCCAATAAAAGATTATGCAGATGTCCTAATTGTGTTGGACCCGCAGAGTTCTTGTCCGAAGGTGTATATAGTTGAGATTTTTGTTAAACGCATTCCTTGAAGCAGGAGTATGGGTGGAGCGCCAATTGTGCAGGGGGGGGAAGCATTTCTCCATCTTCAATCATATAACGAATATGAGACTGTTGAGACGAGCAGACTATTTGATCACCATTCATAGGTGACAGCAACTTTAGATTTGAATGACGTCCCCAATACATCATTTCAGCCAAAATTCTTGTCAACAAATGTTGGACGTGAGGAAGCTAATTTGCAAGGATTCAATGTGGGAAGCAGTTTTTATCACGAAACACAACCATCAACTAAGTATAGGCATGACCAAAGTTCAGCTAGAGTTGTTTCTATACCATACTTCCAAATGGTTTCATCTATTGTCATGAATGAGAGGGGGGCATACACGGTCCGGCCAATGCAACCTTGACTGTGACCGTGAATTAGAGGAAGAAGATGATTTACAAGAGGACTTTGATGAGGCAAACGTAAGGGTAGATGAGATCGGTGGACGGAATGATTATGGGGTTCAGCATGAAGAACCTTGTGTTTTTCCTCCTAAGAACACAGTTGTGGGTCAGAGAGGGAACGTGACGTGCTGCCATTAGCTTACATGATCGATGTCGAAGCGAGTCATATCAAAACTGAATTTGAAAGTTCCCTTGAGGGCACTCGATAGGGTGGTGTCTTGGAATTTGGTAAGGGTGTGATTTTCGACACGAATGACGATCTGATCCACTCTTTGCGCATCCACCATGCGCAAACACACCACAACTTCAAGGTGGTGCAATTAGCCCAACAACATGGGTGGTTAGGTGCAATGCAAACGAGAGCTGTGCTTGGAGGTTGCATGCATATCAACATAGAAAGCATAGGCTCTTTGAATTTACACAATGCAGAGGGCCACATACATGAATAAATTAAACTCTCTCACAAGACCACCCACAATTGAAGTCGAGCTTAGTTGCAAATGAAATCATCGAAATTATCAAGAGTGATGTCGATGCTTCAATTGCAGCTTTGCAAGCACACCCGAGGTCAAAGTACCAATATCATGTATCGTATGGAAAGCAATGGCTCGAGAAGCAAATGGCAATTGCAAGGGTTTTTGGAGACTGGGATCTTTCATATCAAATGCTTCCAAAGTGGAGGCATGCTATGTGTGAATCAAATCCTGTACAAAGGTGAAGTGGTATGGACAAAAATTCCTAATGCTAATAACTCAGCTATTTTGACATGTGTATTTTGGACATTTTGCATAATCAATTGAGGGATTTCATCATTGTCCTCCAATTCTTTGTGTGGACGAAATGCACTTAGACAGGAAATATAAAGGTAAATTGCCAATTGCAACGGCCCCTGATGCAAACCAACAAATATTTAATAGCGTTCGCAATTGTTAAGGAGGAGAGTCTGCGAACATGGTCCTGGTTCCTTAAGTGCATTCGAGATGAAGTGACTAACCGTGATAATTTGTGTCTTATATCAGACAAACAGCCAGGTATTATTAGTGTCGCTCGTCAGAATGTTGACTGGCAACCGCCGCGTGGGCACTATAGGTTTTGCTTGCGTTACGTCATTAGCAACTTCAACAAGAGGGTGCACAATACCATACTAAAGTGCATGGTTAAAATAGCTGGTAGGGAACACCAAGTTAGGAAATTCAATAGTATGATAGAAAGAATCCTAATAGAAGGTGGGCCAACTGCGAAATCTTTTTTTGAAGAGATCCCTCTTCGCATGTGGACGCAATGCCATGATGATAGTCGAAGGTATGGAAACATGACTACGAATCTGGTTAAATGTTTTAACGTCATCTTGAAAGGAACTCGCAGTTTATAGATAACGGTCATTGTTCAGATGACATTTTATAGCGTTGCACAAGACTTTAGTGCTCGGCGAGACGCATCTCACCAAGCAATGGAGTCGAGGAATGGTTACACCCCACATATGTTGTTGTAAATGCAAAGGAGGGAAATGGCGTATGCTGGACATGAGGTTATCAACTTCAATATTGAAAGGGGATTGTTCAGTATTCAAACTGCACTACGCCAGCAAAATAAGGGTCGAAATATTCAAACCGTTGACATAAAGAAATGTCAATGTACATGTGGAAAGTGGTAGAATCTACACTACCCTTGTTCACACTTGTTAGCTATCTGCGGCTCAAGGATATTGGGGTCCAGTCGCTATGTTGACCCTTGTTTTACAGTGGTTGAGCAATATGCTACATATGCAATGGACTTCATCCCCATCCTCCATGAAGAATATTAGGCAAATCCAGTGACGCCAACATTATACGGAAATCAACAATTACTTAGGCAAAAAGGACTACCGAAGCGTTCCAGACTGCGTAAGGAAATGGACGTACGAGAAGGCAGTAGGAGGATGCACTACCAATTTTGCCACGAAGAAGGTCACAACCTTAATCGTTGTCCAAGGAGGGCTGGAGGTCATAACAGAGCTGGACCATCATATTGATCTGTACCTAATGTGTATATTATAAATACTTTTTTCAAAGTGCGTTTTTCAAAAGCTTTTTAGCTTTTGAAATTTGTGAGTTCTACTTGAATTCAGCTTGTTAATTATTTTATTGTTAGCAATATTCAAAATATATACTAATTTTATTGTTTGCAATTTTCAAAGAAAAAACTAATTTGTTTTCAAAATTGTTGATTTTTTTGAGTTTTTTGTCACTTTGATTTTGTATAATGTTTTTCAATTTACATTTTTACATATAAAAAACAAAGCATATCAACAATAGCATTTTGGTAATTTTGAAAAAATACATGTTTTATTTGTTGCAATTTTCAAAATATATACTAGTTTGTTAATTTTTAAGAGATTATGCACGTCGGGGACTTAAATGAGAGATTAATTTTGACATATAATATATAGTATTAATTCAAAGGGCTATTCTCAAAGCATAAAATACAAGTTCCAGCACGTGTCATATGCTCACTGTGAGTAGCAAATCATTTTTAAAAGAGCAAGAGAGAGAGAGAGAGAGAGAGTGTGAAGAGCCATGTGGAAGTGTGGAAAAGCATGCATGAGCCATGCATGCATGTGAAGTGTGTGCATATGTCAACTCCCACATAATATCCTTTTCTTCTAGTTCTGTGCATTGGTTTGTTGATTTCCCCAATGACACCATGTGATTTATATTCCAATTAATTACTAATTTATTTCCATTAAGAATACATATAAATAATATATATAATTAAGGTTTGAAATTAATCACTTTTAGTATACATAATTTTATCTTTAAATTTTTTAAACGATACAAGATAAATATTTTCTATATAAATATTTAAATAATAAAGAGTTAATGTATACATGTATATTTATATATCCGTATCTCTAACCCTATGTGTATATATCTATAGATGCATATAATAGTATATTACAAAAAGTTTAATAGTGTGGTAATAATACAGTTAAGTACCACATGGTCGTGGTCTCCTCTATCTCTGCGACTGTTGACGTTGCCGTCTCCCACGTCCATATGCACCTTCATTCACTTCTGCTATTTGTGGGATCTGTTGCTACAATCCAGCATCATGCGAGCCCCAATCACCGAACAGATTGAATGGGATCGGTGATGAAATCAGGAATTGTTGGGATTGTTGTTGTTGCCGGTAAACTGGGGGTGGGTGAGATGGAAAGGATTGTGGTGCCCTTGGCACATATGGTGTACTATTGGACGCTCCATATTGATCCTGCTACACCCCATAAGAAGAAGCCCCATATGCTTCTTCCCATATGGCATTTGGGAAGAAGAAGCCCCATGTGGCATATGGAGTGGAAGTCAAAGCATGCCAGGTGGAGGCCTGTGCAGGTGTGAACTGTTGTGTCGATTCTCTCCCATCACCCTCAGTCCACTGTGCTGGTAGTGGGAGGGTGCTCCCCCCTCAGCTTGAGTACGACCCCCCCCCCCCCAACGGCTTTTGTAAGGTCCAGGACAACGTCTCCTATGCAACACCTGCTCAGCAACTGCAGCGTCATCATCCGATTCAACACCCTCCACGTCGGCGGCATGGGCAGACCTATGAACTAATAGGTAAGCTTCATCAGCGACAAACTACATACAAGCCTCCGCAATCGGTCTAGCTGGACATGTCGAGACGCAGTCAAATAACTGGATGTTTCTCATCATATGCTCCTGTAGGCAAAATGTTATTAGACTATTAATAAGCTATTCAAAATAGTTGTATATTCACTACATGCATTGAATAATTTATTCACTCACCACTATCATATGCAGACTGGTAGTCCTGCTTATACAGCGACTAGTGATGCACTGGTACCATTCACTATATCCATCCTCGGCCCGTAGAGGTGTAGGCCTAGGGAGTGGAAGCTCCCTCAGTAGGTGGACGACATAGTCCAATCACCGTTGCCATCTTTGGAGGGTATGCCCGTACATAGTGCGCCAGTCGGTTTGATGATTCCCGCGCTAGTCACATTCGTGCAAATCCTAATAATTGCTGTTGAGGTCGTACACTGTCTGAACTGGACAAGGGATTTGCTGCCTCAGCCCAAACTGCCGCAATACTCAGTCCGACAGGTGCCACTACATTACCTGAAAACAAATCAGGGGAGTGCGAACAAGCTAAACTTGTACTCTAGTGATGCATATAGACGGCAAATTAGCATACACATCCGCTATGTATGTCATCCATATAAACTGCTAGCAAACAATTTATGTAAGAAATATGCTAAAAATACTAAACATTAGGTAACCACATTTTACGATTCCAATGAAAATAAAACTACATTATCTGATCCTCATGCATCATATCAATGTCATGTTGATATGACCGCAGAGTATGCTGAGGGACGTGCGAGACAAAAAATGAAGCTCGTCATCTGCAATATATTATATTTTTATTACGTTACACTTAAATATTTTAAATTTATGAAAAAAAAAACACATATAACCTGACCGCAAGTGGGAATGGGTCATCGCCGACATCAGTAGAAAGATATGGCATATCAAGTCTAATCGGAGTAAGAAATGGTATGCGCTCCCATGCCCAAACCTGCAGGAGGAATAGCGGACCTCTAACTGATTACGCCCCCACATGACCAACCTGGCACATCTTTCTGTATAGCCATGCAAGTGCAACGCTACTCCAGCTATACGTGGGCGTCCTCTCCAAGTCGTTAGCAGAGGTAGGAACATCAACAACGCATGGTATTGCGACTTGTTCACGACTAACAAGCCGCACATAAGTCGTAGTATGTACGTTCAAGCGTACTACAGTACTTGCTCCTCCGATGCATTATTAGGAAGATTGGGTATAGCGTTGTCCATCCATGACATAGGCAGGGATGAGCCAAATCATCCGCTCCGGCCGGTGGGGGGGTCGCATCTAAGTAGTCTAACACACAGCATGGCTCAGTCCTACTGTTTTACTCCCATAACAACATTGCCATCTATAGGTAATTCTATAATGATGATGACATACTGCAGCGTTATCGTTGCCTCGCAGCAAGGAAAATCAAATGTGTGTGTCTCAAGCCTCCAATGCTCCAAAAATGCGCTAATTAAGTGATGGTCGAGTTGAATGTATCGAATCTGGTACAGTGGATAGAACCCCGCTCGTTTAATCCACGGAATACCTCTAGGATCAACATGCCACTGTGTTTCTAATGTGTGCGCACACCGACGCCCTTTAAAGGCATCAGAATGATCCTCCTCCCATGCCTTGTAGGGAGGGATGTAGGGTCCCCAATGTCAAGACGGAATCAATTGGACCAAACTCCATGCCTCAATATTAAATATAATGAATATCTAAAATGAAAGTCAAAACTAAAATTTATGAAGGTGGTGGGGAGTGTGCAGGAGAAATGTCTTTGATGAGTAAATGAGTAGATGAGGAGCCTATGGAAACTAATGCAGTATAAATAGGGGGTTTTTTGGGGGGGGGGGAAGCATGCTGGGTAGGGGTGTACACGGTTCGGTTCGGTTCGGTTATTGCCAAAACCGTCAACCGAACCGAACCTCTCGGTTTTTAAAACTACTGAACCGCAACCGAACCGTATACCGTCGGTTTAAAACCAAACCAAACCATTTATTTTACGGTTCGGTTCGGTTAATTCGGTTTTACCAAATTTTAAACTAACAAAATAAAAAAATAATTACATAAAGCCAAGTCAGGCCACGGCCAACTGGGCCACAGCTTTGAGTGCAAAGCCCAACACAAAGAGATTAAGCAAATACTTCAATAAATAGGGTGAGGAAAATTTTTTCTTCCCATTTCCAACCGATGTGGGATGGCCAGAGCACCAAGATAATGTGGGCGTGACCGTGAGCGACTGGCGTGGGCGATGGGCGTGAGCGTGGGCGTTGCTGTGTGCTGGTGTGTGAGCGTGGGCGTGGAGAACTGGAGATGTGGGCGTTGCTGTGTGTGTCTGTGTAAGCGTGAGTGTGGGCGTTGCTGCGTGTGTCTGTGTGAGCGTGAGCGTGGGCGACTGGGCGTTGCTGTGTGTGACTGCATCGGCGTGGAGATGTGGGGTGGGCGTTGGCGACTGGCGTGGGCGGTGGGCGTGAGCGTCGTTGGTGTGGGCGTGAGCGTCGAAGACTCGGAGGGCATGGCAGTCAGCAGTGTGCGGTGGGCGTGAGCATCGTGGAGATGTGGGCGTTGGCGACTGGCGTGGGCAGTGGGCGTGAGCGTCGCTGGTGTGGGCGTGAGCATCGGAGACTCGGAGGGCATGGCAGTCGGCAGTCTGCACTGTGCAATGTGCAGGTTACCAGGAGATGGAGAAGATGATGCCTGGCGCCTGCTGTGGTAGTAGCAGTGTAGCACTGTAGCAGGCTACTATTGGTTCGGTTCTTCCCAAGCACTCATCCCACATGGCCAAAACGGGAAGCTTTGGTTCTCATTATCCTCTATAAAATCCTTCCCCACTCCTTGAGAAAGTATAAGCCAATAATTTAAATTAAAAAAATAATGTAGGTATAATTTTTTTTTTTCATGTACTTGTAATCAAAGTTCCCACAGATATAATTATTTTAAAATTATAATCGGTTTTCGGTTTTTGAGTGAAATCAAAACCGAAACCGAAAATCTATTTTTTATATATACAAAACCGAAACCGATTACCAAAACCGAAAAACCAAACCGAAGCTTCAAACGGTTCGATTTTAGTCCGGTTCTCAGTTTTTCAGTAAATTTTGTACACCCCTAATGCTGGGTGCAGGGGGGGCACGCAGGCGCATGATAGCCTGTCACCGACTGTCAAGGAGGAGCACGGGTGAAGGAAGGAATGGCTGGCGTTTAGCCACATCAGGGCAAACCGACTTTTGGAAAGTCGGTTTTGCAGCTTTACTAATTTTTTTTTTTTTTTTTGCTTTCCGTGTTGTTTAGTGTGCAGTCTGCGCACACTGTCATTTCAGGAAGAGACCTCGATTCTCTCACTTTTTACTTCTTTTTTTTTTCCATGCACTGACTGGCAACGCACCAGTCAGCTGTCTTGTTCGCTAACACACTCAGGTGTTTTATTTTTTTTATTTTTTTTAAATACTCAACTGACATTTTTGGAAAGTCGGTTGGGTACCTTTGCGTAATTTTCCGCCCACCGTACATATTTGTGTTTTTTCTTTTTTTTTTCTTAATAATTCCGTAAAAGACTCCATTAGCATAAGTGCCTTCAAAAAACTGACTGCAACGAAGTTAAATTAAAAGTTCAATGACCAAGGGTGATATTACCCATTAAATTACTACACGACCATAATTCCAACTGTGAGGAAAAAATAATTGGACCATATAAAGAATAAAGTAATGAATCTTGATCATGCAGACTCTTTATAAACAAACATACCGGAAAAAAATCAAAATTGGAAAAATAATATGCTCCACTTGATAGCTAGGAAAAGAAATGCATCACAAAATATATGAATCTCGGTGCATCATTTAGCAAACAATTCAAAAGCACGTTTCTCGGTTTTGGCGCCATAAACTGTAAATTTTAGGCTGAGCTTAAAACAAAAAATTTTAATCTGGGTTTTGACTATTGAGGGCGAACGCAGACCTTGAGAGAATTGCGAGGGTAGTAGATGCCAGCGTGGATAACTTCGCTGTTGCGAGAGCTAGTGCCGGTCCCGAAGGTTGAAGCAGATTCGAGGACCAGGACTTCCCTGCCCCTCGAGGCCAACTCTCTTGCCACCGCGATCCCCACCACGCCTGCCCCTATCACCACGCAGTCCACCGTCTCCTTAGGAACTGCCCTCTCCATTTTTCCACTGCCTGCAGTGCTGGTGGTGGTGGACGCCGCCGCCGCGGCTGTGAAATTCTTAACTGATGATGAAAATGGCGGGGTTGTAAACCAACTACCCACGCACCGGAACGAGTGTTTCAGCATTCTTTTTCTGCAGAGGAAAAATCGGAAAAGAGTCTCCAAATGCGCCCTTTTCCTTAAGGCTCCGCTGAAGTAGCCGCAGGCACGGTGGGTGGGCTGCTTGCGGTGGTCATGGTTAATTATAAAGCCCAAATCTGCTGGGGAAAAAGGACCTCTCAGAATTTTGAGATCACCAGTATCTCTCGCGCTTGTCATCTAGTAGATACGTCAAGCGCAGGTATTCATTTAAGTGGTACCGGTTGCCTCCCATTTTTAAAATATATTATATTAAAATTATAATGATTTGTCAGAATTTTTATATTTTTATTTAAATTTTAAAAGAATGGAGTAAAGGAGCTGTTTGATATTATTGTCAAAAATTATAAAAATCAAAATCAAAAACTAGACACTAAAAATCAGGCTTTCACTCATTGTGAAAAATTCTCCACTGCTACCCCCCTAGGAGTTTGGGTCATGTCTTCGTCTCAGTGTGATTAATCATCCTCTCAAACCAACTACTAATCATTGCCTTAATAAGTCATTTCCTCATCAACTAGTTCTTCAGACGTGAGCTCCTCCTCGACCGGATTATCCCTTTTGCTCCTCAGCCTACACGGGATATTAGTAGTCGTTTCCAGTTGTTGTTCCCCTCCCAAGGGCAGCTTCTTACGTGTTACTCACCCGTCCGCTAGTGGAAACACCACTTCCCGTCCGACTTGCATGTGTTAAGCATGCCGCCAGTGTTCATCTTGAGCCAAGATTGAACTCTCCATAAGATAAACCTACAAACTGTTTTGTTAATATTCATAAAATTGAAACAAATTAAAAATTGAAGTAAAAAATGTTTGTTTTCATCTTTAAATCAAATAGCATTATAAAAATATAATTAAAATAAAACAAAAATATAAAATAATGCACATTAAAAAAAATAGGACAAAAGACACTGAATTCCCCTCAAAATTGCCAAAAAGACGATGAACTCCCCTTGAGTTTCAAAAATTATAATAACCTCCCCTAAGGTTTCAAGAATTCCAAAAATCTCTCATGATGTTTGCTAAAAAGATGCAAACCTCCCATTGTATTTTGCAAAAAGACCAATTTTTTAAGAGGAGTTTTGTACCTTTTTGGCACCTCAAGAAATGTCTATGGCATTTTTGAAACCTCAAAGGAAGTCTCTTTCTTTTTGCCAAACCTCAAGGGGGGAGGGGGGAGTGTATTTTGCCCAAAAAATTATTGAAATAAAAATAAAAAATATTATAATTATTTTACTTAATTGTTATACTTTCAAATTTTACTTTACAATAAAAATTTTCTTGGACATAACAATTGAAAAATAGTAAAAATATATTGTAATTGGCTTTATATTATTTTTTGAAATGTATGTATATATTTATTTTAATTAAATTTAAATACATATGACCATTTTATTTTAAGTTTAATTTAAACGTGTATAAAATGAATGATTTAATTCAAACGAACTATTTCTAGAGTTAAAATTTTGTTAAAACTATCAAATCTGGTTTTAAGCTTTTTTCATAAACAGCTAAAAATCGACAACGAAAATAGAAAATTGACAACATGAACAAAAGTGTTCTAAAAATTGACCCTTAATTGTTGAATGCACCTAACTAGAATAAATCCTTGATTTTAGCTCTTAAATTAAGGTTGACTTTTGATTATTTATTTTTTCTTCTGTGAACTCCATTTGGTAGGTTTTTGGGTCAAATGATTTGAATGAATTATTTGACACAAAGGGTTCGAGACTTGCCATAATCTTTGGTTATTCTGTGCTTGCCTTCATCCTGCTTATGAGTTAAAGGTCAATCTTCATTGGCAAGTATGGTCTTGGTAAATGAAATTCTAGCAAGGCAAGGGTAGACCAAGACTTTCAATTGTTGGACCTTTTTCCATTATTACAATTGCTTGTTGTCCTATGTGCTCATGCTACTCATTATTCGTGACTTAAGTGTTTAAATTTCTAGGGTTTTTCTTCACCGTGCTCAATTTAAACCCCTTTTTCCTTCTCTCTTTCACAGCCTCATCCTTTTCTAAGTTTTCCTACTCATTTCGTAACGTTATGGGTAATTCAACTTTGTCTCCCCTACAGGCAGGCAATTCTCCTTTTCCCATGAACGTATCCCTTCCATAAAACCAATTATTGTTTCTAATGCAAGCTAGAGGCTCCATGGAGGTACTCTTTGATTCCCTCCTTCAAGATTCAGAGGTACATGTCATCCTTTCGTTCTCGGCTGCTCCTTCAAAGGTGACATTGGCAAAGGTGCTCCATAGATTGTTCTCATTACTTTTTTAGGTCATTTCACTTTGTCATATGCCTTATTTAGATGATCTCCATGTAATTCCATACACGATTACCTTGGTTAGGCGATTATCACCTTACTCCAAGGGGGAGTATAGACAATAAATTAATATAAAGATATAATAAGTGCAGCACAACGAGGTCGTCCCTTATTATTACAAAGAAAATAAAAACAAGTTGTATAGATCATATTTAATTCTAAGTTGGAGTTTATTAGAATGAGAAGAATGTTATTAAATTGGTCTTTAGAGATGCTAGGAAGAAGGTTATTAAAATGGGAAGAAGAACAGGGTTATTTAAATGGGAATTTGTTGGCCTTACTAGGTTTGATACTCCATTTTGATGCTAACAAACAAGTAAGATTTAACATATTTTAGTTGAGTGTTGTGTTTTCTCATGAATTCATATTGAAGGTACTCATATAGCATGAATCAAAGTCTGATAGTATGGATCAAAGTCTGAAGAACATAAGAGCATGATGATTAAAGAAGATCTACACGAGAAATTAAAGTTCAGATTATTTTGAGAGATCAGAGATTAGCAACAAAGAAAGTTCAAGAGCAAAGGAGAATTTTTGAGAACTTAGGACAAGTCTTTGTAAGTACTCTAAGTTTATTCAAGTATGAAGTTTTCATTTTGAAACTCATTAGACAAAGAGACTTAAAGACCTTAAGATAATAACTTGGAACATGTTTTCAAAGTTAAAACAAATTTATATTCCAAGTAAAAATGAGATAGAAATCAAAAAGTGACTAAGAAAGAAATTTATTCAGTTGACAGACGACTGTGTAGTTATAAACAGATGACTGGTTAAATTAAAAGCTTAAAATTGAAACACAGAAGCCTGACAGACGACTGTCAAGGCTCCCACAGACAACTGTCAGTGGAAAGTGAGAAGTTTGTGAACATTTTACCAGATGACTGTCCACCTTTTATGTTACTGAATGGTTTAAATTTACATATAGATAGACGACTGTCATCATATGGACAGACGACTGTCACCTTATATTTTGATGATAGACGACTGCCACTCAAGGGACAAACGACTGTCACCTTTCTACCTATGATTCTTACCATTATATTAAATGGATAGATGACTGTCAGGACTTCACAGTCATCTGCCTTGCGGCAATTCTCAGTTTTCCAATGGATATAATTTTTGAAATTTAAATTTTTGGAAACTTAAATAAGTGTAATATATGGAAACAAGTCTGAGTATCCTTTGGGGAATAAACAAGAAGGTTTTATACATATATAAATACCCCCAATACTCATTGAATTAATCACCAAGATTATTAAGAGCTCACAATCTGCTGTCATACTCTCTCTCAGTCTAAAATTCTGAAAGTGCTTCATATTGCTCTAATCCTTGCTCGAAATTAAGAGAAGTCCTTGATGAATTTCACTATGCTTGATCATTGAAGTTGTTGATTCTTTCATTGAAAGATACCCACGGTGATAAATTCCTAAGAGCTTCATTCTGAATTTACTGAAGTACATTAGTGTTTTAAACTTGTACTAATCAGCTCTTTGAGGAGCAAGTTCTTGTACGTATTGTTTTTCTATCTTTGTAACAGGGCTTGTTGATGATTTGAGTAGTTGAATCGTTTGACCAAACAAGGGGAGATTGTTTGGAGAAGGCGGGCTCTAGCCTTACCCAAGGAGTGCTTGTAATTGGTTTTGTTCCGACTGATAAAGGAAAGGTAATAGTGAATCCTTTAGCGGTTTGGCCAAAGGCGAGGACATAGGCTGTGTTGAAGCCGAACCTCGTAAAAATCCTTGTGTTCTTCTTTCTCTACTCTACTGCTTATTTTTCAAGGATATAATCTGCGTGGTTGTTTTAAATTTCAATTCTAAACGTTTGGTAGTTAAATAGACCGGAAGGTAATTCGTTTTGGATAAATCAGCATTGATTGCGGAAACCAAAAAGGACTATGTTGGTTGATTATCCTTGACCTATTAATCTGAAAGATTATTTAAAAACTAAACATTGGGAAAAAAAATAATTGTGATACAGGGCTTAAACTGGGTGCAGCAAATTTTCACATATATTGTTACTTAAATTGAGAGTTTGATCGTATTGTGATTGATTGTGATTGTTTCTAAGATTTGCAACTTAAAAGAACTAATTCTAAAGGAAAATTTTTTTTAAACCAATTCACCCCCCCTCTTGGGAAGTTATTCCTAATTTCAGAATTGTTAATAGTTATTTTTTGACCAAACAAACAATTACCCAACTAAACAATTTATAAATCAAGTTAAAACAAGGAGGTAACAAAAATTGTACAAGGCGGTCAATTGGCCCTTTTCCTCTGCTTATTTTTTCACCACACATGCAAAGAGTATTGGTGCCAACCCAATAACAATCGACTAGTCTCTATATAGGAGTCAACAAGTCTTGTTAAAATTCAAATTTTGAATTTTTTTTCTTCTAATTGGTTGATGGATTTGTGTATGCCGTATGTCCTAGTCATTTCCACATTCAAGCAACAAGTTAGAGTGCAAGTAGTTTCTCGTTGGAACTTTTCAAAGTTACAATAATTTATCATTTTGGGCATGTCGTGGTGAGGAAAATAAAGGCTTGTTCGCACAAAAAATACATGAGTTTCATGCATTTTTTGAGATAGATTAAAATTTGATCTTTTTAGAGATACGTATTCTCATCCCATTTCATTCCTTATCTCACCATTTGCTTTCTTGTGAGTCTTTTTTTTTTTTATGATATAAGTTATCATCTTTTTCTTTTGAATTTCATGTTTACAGTTTAGTCATGTATGCATAAGTGTGCATTGTTATGGATTCTTTGTATAGCGCAAAATTTTGAATGTCAATTCGTGTAAGATGATGTATTAATGTCTTGGTAAAAAAAAGCACAAAAGGCTCCCAAAACAATCGATCACAATATCACTTATTAAAAAAATCCAACTTCCAAAAATTAATTTGTATATCTTTTCTACCCATGTTCTCACATATGCATGTTGATTTTTTACATTAGCATGTTATGTAGGATAAGCACAAACTAGATTCATATTCTAATTTCATAGAGACATCCATAAAAATTATGAAATACTAGAAATTACATGTAGATGGTTGACTAGCCTCGATGGCACAATTGTCTAGTCTTCTTTTTGTAGGCAGTCAACTTACTAGTCCAAAGGCTATTTTTGGCCATTTTTCTAGATTTTTCTTGGTGTTTTGAGTCATTGCTTTGTTTATACACTCTATGAAGTGTCTGGTAGAGTTTTTTGATCATACACTTGATGTTGGTTTTATAGTTTTCTCTTTAAAAACCAAATTTATTTTTTCAAGGTTTTCTTTCAAAAGAGCGATTTTTTTTCTAGAAATGAATGTCCGTGATGTGGCTTTTGGACATTTTTTAGGATGAGTTTTCCCGAAATTCAAGTGTTTTTCAAAGTAGATTTGCAGTTCTCCCACTTAAAAACGCCAATTACTTAACTTTGTTCAGAAAATAAACCATTTTTAAAGTGATCACCCGTGATGCAGCTTTAGGGTAGAAAAATGTTTGTTTTATAACATTTCAAAGCTTTATTAATGTAGAAATTTTTTCCATAAAATCATGTCTTTCTCAAAATTATTGATTTTTTTTTCTCCAAGATCTAAAGGTTTCTTTCAAAACTCCAAAGTTTTTTTTTAAGTGAAATTTAAAAGTGTATTGGGGAATTAAAAGTGGTTTGGTCCCTCATTTAAAAAGGGTATGCAGGTAGTATATTACAAAATAGATGCAAACATAACTTCAGAAAAATATAAAAATACTTTTGCTTTGTTTATGTTATTGTGTGTTTTTTATTTTATTTTTTTGGTGTTTTTGAAAAGGCAATGAGTAGTGGGGTCTCTATGGGCTTAAACATCTACAAAGACTCCAAGAAATCACTTTCAAATGGTTGGGATGGCTATAAATTTTTAAAATTAAAAAAAAAAAAAAAAGGGCGACAGTATGGTGCAGGCAGTTAATCACCTATCAGGGGATGGTCAACTAGCCTTACCCAAGATCAAAATAGGTCGACCAACATCTAAGGGTGATTAATTGGTCTCTACCTTCACTTATTCTTCTCTTAGACGCACACACAAGGTAAGAGGAGTAACAATTCTGAGACTGAATGTTTTAGGATGATAGCTTCTTAGTGTTTGTTTTAAAATATTAATGGGTTACCTTCCCTATTCACAAAGGTACTCTCGAACCTAAACTGTTAGAATATATATATATATATATATATATATATATATATATTCCTTTATTTTACCTTTTCAAAAATAAAATGAAGTGGCGACTCAATTTATAGAATAAAAAAGGGTGAGTTAAAGAACTAATGGTTTAGTTTTCTATACCTCATTTTTTTTGTTTTTTGTCAAAATGGTCACCAAACATGTTGGTAACAAATAGGTCACTCAGGTCCAATGTCAATAACTTGGCAACTCCACTAGGGATTTGTGAGAGTTGAACTGCTTTTTGCATGTTTATATGTTTGTTGGTGTTGCGTTTATGTTTTCATGTTTGTATTTATTAATTGTTTATGTTTTTGTACATGTTGTATGTATGTATGTTATGATATTATGTCATGTTATATATGTATGTT
The DNA here is from genome assembly GCF_029873635.1 of Malania oleifera. Taxonomy (NCBI): domain Eukaryota; kingdom Viridiplantae; phylum Streptophyta; class Magnoliopsida; order Santalales; family Ximeniaceae; genus Malania; species Malania oleifera. The sequence goes on from NC_080428.1 coordinate 16,406,028, forward strand.
ATCCATGCCCATGCATCTGCGTTTCATATTGCTTTGATTCACATACGTGTCACTACATAGCACAAGTCCTATACTCGAGCTCTTACTCTTTAGGACAAAGGAGAGGGAAGAAATAGTAGGGCCTATGTGTGGCTTTGTCTTTTGTATAGATCTCATGAAAATTCCATCACTCAGTTTTTTTTCTCTTCAAAGACAATCCATGAGCCTTTAGATGTTGTATTAATTAGAGCTTCTCCATGCACTAGGCAACTACATCTTTTTCCTCTAGGATAAATCCTTACTCTGTGCTTGGAGATAAACAACATATTAAGACACATGTAGGTATAGACATGATCTTTAGGAGCATGTTAACCTCTTATCATGTGCATTTTGTTCCTATTATCCTAAAATTTGATGGTATAGGTATACAAACAACTTCTTTGAGGAGCAGGGGAAGGTCTCCTTGCTCTCCTACACTTAGTTGCTTTATGTTTGGTTCCTTGGATTTATGGCTCCATATTTGTTCAATAGTGCTTTCATGGGAGGTAGGAATCCACTTCTAGATTGTGCTTCAAGACATTAGACGTTTAAAACTGATAAGGTGATGGAGAATTTAAAGAATAATGAGGTTAGATGGATATATCATAGATCCCCTTTTTTGGAGCTAGAGGGTGTATCAACTACATACCAGCTCTAGTTCTCCTAAAAAATGTCATTTTTAGTTGATATCAATAATAGTTTGTCTACATCAGCTTTAGTGCAAGTATCGAAGTACTGCAGTACCATAGATGATTAAGGAAGCTAAATTAGCCTGGTTAACTGCAAAGGTACCTGAGAAGGAGGTCTGCACTACTCACAAATTTCCTGGCTATTAGACTTGGCAAATGGAGAGGGTTAATGTAACGACCTGAAGAATAATAGTATTTAAATAATAAAGAGGGAGAGAAATGGAAACATTAAAAGAAGGAGGCAGTCGATGGCGTTACACTTTGGGATGTAATGACCCAAAAGAATTTATCAGGTCCTCGTCAACAAACACAGGGGATTCATCGACGAGGGTACAAGAGGGCCTTGTCGACGAAGACAAGTTTCGTCGACGAGAAGATACCAAGAGATTTTTGGAAGTCTGAAATTCATCGACGAGGTGCAGGTTCGTCGGCGAACTTTCTTCAAAACTCGTCGACGAGGTAACGTGTCTCATCGACGAATCTGGCTCTATAAATAGCTAAAACTTGGATTTTTATGCAGCAAATTCACAGAAACTCTCTCTCTCTCTCTCTCTCTCCTATCTCTACGGTCTCTCCTCTTCTCTCTTTGATTTCAGCCCCATCATTCGCCGGATCGGCGATCTGAGGTCACCACAATGCTCCTGGGGAAGTTCTCTCTAGGTTTGTCGGAGCGAATCATCGGTGGGACGAAGTTGGATTTCATCCCAGATTTAGGGTAAGACCTTTTTGTTGAAATTTGACTTTCCAGTAGTTGTATGAAATGTTGTAGACGTAAAAATAGTGATATTTTGTTCTGGGATATATGGTTTTCAAGGTATTGAGTGGAGAACTTTGCGGGGGTAGCACCCATTATAATAGGGGATTTTTAGCAGGAATCAGGTAAAGGAAATATGTTTTGCTAGATAGTTCTATAATGATTTTCAGTATGAAATGTATTTTTTTTACCAGGTTATTTTTCACATCAGAACTTTATGCAGTTTATAAATTATGAATAATATGTTTTAAATTAATGTGTGGCTTGAGAATATAAATATAGTACGAAAACATATTTTATGGTATTTTCCAGAGTTATGTTTTACTGAATATACAGACAGTGGATATGTTTTATAGCAATTACATAATACCATGATTATAAAGTTTTCAGTACCATGACATACAATTTTACAGTTCATTTGAGAAGTACAGTTGATACAGATACAGTTTATCATAGCGTCATGGTTAATACAATTATTATAGAATCATGGTAAAACAGATAATTGTATATAGAGATGTATTATATAGTATTAGACCCTGATGGACCATTACAAATATAGTTTACAGAGCACGGTATCGTTTCTATATACAAAATAGAGTGCAACCACCTATTTAGATAATACATGGTAAGTAGGTCGATCAAATGCCTATGTATGGACAGACTCCCCATCAGATATAGGTTGAGGAGGGCTGATCAGACTGATGGAGTATAGTAGTTTATCCTGGTCAGCCAGCCAGGATACATCCCGCCTACGGGCCGCACAACCCTGTCATGAGGGGTTAAATCATGACATATAGTTTTCCATCTAGGAAGGTTTTCAATTATTATTATGTATATACAGTTTCACAGAAACAGAGAATATATGTGTATATATATATATATATATATATATATATATATATATATATATTAAAAGTATTATGTATAGAAACCTAAAATACAAATATGTTAAACAACATGGGAAAGGTGGGGCTAATATTATTTGTACTATATTTACAGATTCAGTTATACATGATTATATAGAAATAGATCTTCATAGTATTGCAACTCATTTGACACACACTAGTAATAGCATATTTCATCTTATTGAATGTCGTCTCATCCCATTACTTTAACATTTTTCAGGTGATCCAGGTAGACGAGCATATCAGGCTCGCAGATAGAGGGGCTTCGGTACTGCCTTGTTAGTAGAGTGAGTATTTGTGGGAGATTGATTTTTGTATAGCTGTAGTATTAAGTTGAGGGTATTTTATGAAAAAATCATATATGTATATTTTGGGGAACATTTTAGTACTCTGGTGTTGTATATTTTCTTGATTGCGTTTATATGAATTTCGCTTCTCGCTGCTTAGGTTGATGATTTGGTTTAATCTAGTAGGTATCAGAGCATTATAAATTTTACAGTATTATAAAAAAAAAAAAAACTAGAAAATAAATAGCAGATAGTTACAGTTAAGGCTTATAGGTTTCCATGAGCTTAAGTACAGGATAAGCCCATGGCTTATCTGAATGAGTTAATGATTACTATGAAGAGTTTTGGGTTAGACAATAGGTTTATCACTAGGAGTGGTAGGGAAAGGTCACCAGGTTGAAAGAAGCAAAGGGGAGATCGACTAGTGTGCTAAAGAAGTTGAAGAAGGATAGCGCTTGAGGGCTCGGGTTTTTGTGTTATACGTGCTTAATGATGACTTTAAAAGACATTATGAAGAAGCAATATATATATATATATATATATATATATATATATATATATATATATATATACATAATGAAAGGTAGTTAAGAGATGACTTCAGGTTGAGGTAGATGAGCTTACCAAACCTAATTAAGAGCTCGAAAGGAAGAATACTAAGTTAAAGGTTGAGAGAGTTGAGCTAGCTAAAAAGGTTGCATAGGTGGAAAGATCAAAGAGTTAGATATAGAGGCATGTAGCTTTGAACCAGGAATTGGAAGTCAACCTGTGGGAACCCAAAGTCTAGATCCATGGAAAATAGAAGGAGATGGCAGCACAACAAGTTCACATCTAGGAATTGGAGTTGGTTATAAGTTATAAGGAGAATTAGTTTGCCAAGCTTTTGGCTTGTGAGGAGAAGCCTTGGGATAAGCTTTAGATTATCATACCTATCTACCATGCCATGCAAAAGAGGCTATGGGCTTTGAAACCTATGGTTCAGCAAGCTAGTAGATTAGCTAATGCTCTTTATACCTATTTAAAAAAGGCTAGTGATGTATCTAAGGAGGAGAATTCAAGAACACTTCTTTCTAAAGAGTAGACTTTGCACTAGCAGTTGCTGCAAGGGAATAAAATGATAAACTATATGCCTTTTTCTAACGATTTTAGTTGTGTAATTTCAATTTCATGAAAATTACTGTCCGTTCCAGTAATGCCTCGAAAATTCTGATATTTTTTCCAAATAATAATAATAATAATAATAATAACAATAACTCTGATACCATTAAACATAAACTAAATCAACCTGGACCCCCAAGGAAGCCGAGGATATACTTGTCCATGCATACATGACAACTACGCAACAGAAACCATAATATCCTTAACCTTATATACAATACCAGAATTTTATTGTAACAAAAAATACACACATACATCCCAAAAGAAAACCAAAAATATCCTAGGGTCATACCCCAAAAATCCATCCTGATCTCAAGCCAACTACTTACCCTTCAGCCAGGGTAGCACTAACAACCTCCTCTATCTCGGAGCTTGCTCCGCTCATCTGTCTACGTTTCCTGAAATGTTTGTATTGCTAGGGGGAGACACCTCTCAGTAAGGGAGATAGACTAATATCAGTGTGTGACAACACGAGTATTATTGTGTTATAAACATGTAACGACTCAAATTTAAAATGAAATTTAAATAATAAGGAAAGGGAAATGGAAACCAGAAACAGAAGGAGGACGTAGACTTTGTCGACGACATTGCATTTCGGAAGGGAAAAACAAAAAGGGGTTCAGCAGGATTTCATTGACGAATACAGGGGATTCGTCGACAAAGGCTTAAGAGATTTCATCGACGAACACAGGGCTTCGTCGACGAGAAAATGCCGAGAGGGGTTTTGGGGTCGACTAAATTTCGTCGACGAAATTTGTGAAGGACTCGTCGACGAATCCAGCAGGTTTATAAATATGAAAAAATCCGATTTTAACTTAACAATAAAGAAATTTTCATTCTCTCTCTTTTCTCTTCTATCCTCTCTCCTTCTTTTGTCGATTTCGGGCCAAATTTTTGCCGGATCAACAAACTGAAGTCACCACGACGCTCCTGTGGAAGTTCTCTCCAAATCTACTGGAGTGAATCATCGGTGAAAGTAAGGAGGAAACCATCCCAAATCCAGGGTAAGACTTTTTACTTAAATTTTGGAGTTTTGACAGTTGAGAAAAGCGTTCTACGCATGGAAATATTAAAGTTTAATACTGGGGATTTTCTTTTCCAGGGGTCTTGATTGGAAACGTTGGGAATCATCCCTGAGTTGAGGTAAGACTTTTATGCCAAATTTGACTTAATGGTAGTTATAAGAAATGTTATACACGTTGAAATACTGGGGTTTAATTCTGCGAGTTTTCAATTTCAGGGGTGTTGAGTTAAGAACCTTGCGGGTGCAAGGAAGAGTTTCTTAGGGGTTGTTCAGGGATCAAGTAAGGGGATAAACTAAGCTAGTTCTATTTTTGAGAAAATGCTTATATATATATACTTAGCATTTGATTTATGGAAAATGTAAATGTTTATATATATGTTTTATATTTGCAAAATACTGTGAAAATGAACGTATGTTGAATATGTGGAAAATCTGTGGTGTGGCATGAGTAAAAATGTTGTGATATACTGTTTTCTGGGAATGTGGATGGTATGAATTTTTATGATGAAAAATCGGCGTACGGGTCGAGATTTTTTATGTGTAGCTGGCGTACGGGCCAGGCTATGTGATGTGATTTGCCAGCGTATGGGCTGTGCTATGGGTAGCTGGCGTACGGGCCAGGCTATTTGGTTATGATTTGCTAGCGTATGAGTTGTGTTAAGTGTAGCTGGCATATGGGCCGAGCTATGATAAAATGTGTAATACCGGCGTACGGGCCGATGATTTCATGATACACGTATATATATGTGAAATGATATGATTGATGTGAGAATAAATGATATGAGATATTTATGTATCATGGTTTCAGTATATGTATATGATATCAGAACCTGGTTGGCTTGGTTTAGGCTAGCACTTGCACGATACCGTTGCTATGTGTCCATGGTCTTCGTGATCATGATATTTGTGTTAACGCTGCTGTACGGAGTGGTGTGAGATTGGATGGTCGATGTGGTTATTTTCAAGAAGTGTGCTGTTATCGCCCCTGGTGTACGGACCGGTCTGGGTAGACCCATCGGACCTAGAGACTAGACTATTGACTTGGCAGTGGTCGGCCAACCATTATCGGGTCTCGCTTTCGGGCCACACAACCCAGTTATGTGGGGGGTAATACATGAAAACAGCCAGCTAACCTACCAAGATGGTTTTTATGTTATTATTATGATATGAGATGAGTTATGTTTATGAAATACAGTATGTTCTTCCATGTTTTGATATACATATGTTTTCCCATATTTGATAAACAGTATTGGATATGTTATGTATGTTATATGTAGAACACGGATTACTCATGTTGCCACACACTAGTATTAGTTTATTCCCCTTACTGAGAGGTGTCTTACCCCTAAATCTTATACATTTTTCAGGAGCCCCTGATAGGAGAGCGGGAAAAGCCCCACTGTTATAGAGCAGTTGTTTGCCCTCTCTGGAAGGGTAAGTTTTTGGTAGGGACTGATAGGTTTTGTGGGGATTGACCCTAGATTTTTTTGAGATGTATATACTATGAGATAGTGACTTTGGACTGTGTTATGCACATTATGATGAGATGTATATGATTTTATACTTTCAGCTGCGTAGGCTTCTTCTATATGTTTTGTTATATCCCTGGTACCCACGGGTCCAGGTGGATGGTGACCTGCTGAGTTGAATTGTGGGATATGAAGTATTGATTTTATGATGTGGAATATATATATATATATATATATATATATATATATATAATGTGTGAAAAATGAGCAGGTCGTTACAGCTTGGTATCAGAGCCTAGGTTGCTAGGTTCTGTAGACTTTAGAGTGTAGCAGAAACAATACCAAAGTTTAGGAAATGATTCGAGGTTTTGTTCTACAGACTAGAGGCAGGACTTCCGTGGTAGCTTCTATGCTTTTCCTGGGGTGACGATTTCAGGAAAACCATAGTAAGCTATTGTCGGGTTATGTTCCTAAAATGTAGGACTGGGGATTAGAAATGAGTTGGGGATGTTGAGATAAGTGGCGAGGATAGGTGGATAAACTATAAGGATAAAAGTTCTAAGTCGTGTTTGTGGTTTCAGGATGGATCCAGAAGGAGGGAATAGTGCCCATGCGAGTGGCAGTGATAGTGCAGGACCATCAGGTGCAGCTGGGACCGAATTTGATGCGGTATTACGTAGCGTGGCTCAGCAGGTTTTGGCTGAGATCGCTAGGAGTTCGAGGGAGCAGAGTGGTCCATCTGCAGGCCATGGATGCACCATAGAGAAGTTCACGAAGATGAATCCTCCAGCGTTCTCAGGCGGAGTTGATCCTGTAGCTGCCGAGAACTGGATGTAGGAGATTGAGAAGATCTTAGCTGTACTACAGTGTATTGAGGAACAAAGGGTCCTCTTTGCCACCTATAGACTGACAGGAGAGGCTAAGAGGTGGTGGACTGCAGTGAGACTACTGGAGCAGCAGAGGGTGACTCCTATAGCCATGACATGAGACCGATTTAAAGATCTGTTCTTTGATAGATATTTTCCAGCTACGGTCAGGGAGGCTAAGGTAGAGGAGTTCTTGAGTCTGAAGCAGGGACAGTTATCCATCCAGCAGTACGCAGCATGCTTCATCGAACTCTCCTGTTTCAGCCCATACATTGTTCCTAATAAGGTGAAGAAGGTGAGACAGTTTGAGAGAGGCTTGAGACGGAGTATATTCAGGCAGGTGGTGGTGCTGCGGATCCAGGACTTCGCTGAGTTGGTTGATAGGGCAGCTTTGGCTGAGGTTGGTGAGCGTCTTGATGCAGAGGAGCAGGGACAGAAGAAGAGATCTGCATCTACGAGCTACCAGCAGGGGGACAGGCCTGGTCAGTGGAGGAGAGGTAACTATGGCAGAGGACGGAGATAGGAGACGGGAGGACGTGAGGTGCAGACAGGGCAGGGTCCTCCAGTTTGTCAGACTTGTGGTAGGAGGCACTGGGGGGAATGTCGAGCTGGTGGTATGGTGTGCTGCCGTTGTGGTAGATCGGGGCACATGGTGCGAGACTGTCCTACCCCACCAGATGCAGTTTAAGCGTGTTATCGCTGTGGTAAACCAGGGCGTATTGTACGAGACTGACCTACGCCCCCAGATGCAGTTCCAGCTTCTAGGCCATATCGGGGAGGTTACCAAGCACCACGTAGGGGCCAGCAGAGGAATACGGCTCCAGCCAGGGTGTTCACTTTGACGCCGGGTGAGGCTGAGACGATAGGTGACGTGGTGACAGGTATGGTGATTATGCTTTCTTTTAAAGTTATTGCATTATTTGATTCAGGAGCTACACACTCGTTTGTGTCTTCATGGTGTATTAAATTATATGGGGCTGAAACACAGTCATTAGATGTTGAATTGTTGGTATCTATGCCGATTGGATCAGTAGTGAGGTGTAGTAGGGTACTCTGCGATTGCCCAGTAGAGATTCAGGGGAAAATATTGTCTGTTGATTTGATAGTGCTAGACATGCACAGGTTCGATGTTTTATTCGGCATGGATTGGCTAGCGGCTAATTTTGCCAGCATAGATTGCTGTGCATGAGAGGTGATATTCAAATCTCCAGGGGAAGCAGAATTCAAGTTCGTAGGGTCACGAGTGCAGTCCCCGCCTCAGCTAGTTTCAGCTATTCAGACCAGGAGATTACTATTGAGTGGGTGTCAGGGGTTTGTGGCTGTTGTGAAAGAGATAACATAAAATGAGTCAAAAATTGCTAGCATGCCTGTAGTAAGGGAGTTTATAGATGTTTTCCTTGATGAGTTACCAGGCTTTCCACCCGATTGTGAGGTAGATTTTTCTATTGATCTACCTTCCGGTACAGCGCCGATTTCTAAAGTACCGTACCGGACGCCAGTGGAGTTAGTAGAGTTGAAGAATCTATTGCAAGATCTACTTGATAAGGGCTTTATATGGCCCAGTGTATCTCCGTGGGAAGCTCCAGTTTTATTTGTGAAGAAGAAAGATGGGACTATGAAAATGTGTATAGACTACAGGGAGATTAATAAAGTGACCATCAAGAACAAATATCCTTTACCTCGTATTGACGATTTGTTTGATCAGCTCCAGGGTACACGGGTGTATTCGAAGATTGACCTCAGATCTAGCTACCATCAGGTGAAGGTGAAAGCAGAAGACGTCTCGAAGACGACCTTCAGGACCAGGTACGAACATTACGAGTTTCTTGTTATGCCGTTTGGTTTGACGAATGCTCCTACGGTATTTATGGACTTGATGAACAGAGTCTTCCACCGATACCTAGACCAGTTTATTGTTGTGTTTATTGATGATGTATTGGTCCATTCGAGGGGTTATGAGGAGCATGAGACGCACCTGAGGCAGGTTTTGCAGACACTTCGGGAAAAGAAGTTGTACGCCAAATTCAGTAAATATGAATTTTGGCTTGATAGAGTCGTGTTCCTGGGGCATGTTATATCTGGAGATGGTATCTCTGTGGATCCTAGTAAGATTGAGGCGGTAGTGAACTGGGCTAGACTGAGGAATGTCCAGGAGATCAGGAGTTTCTTGGGGCTAGCTAGCTATTATCGTCGTTTCATTGAGGGATTCTCAGCTTTGTCAGGGCCCTTGACACGACTGACGAGAAAGAATGTCAGATTTGAGTGGGATGACAGCTGTGAGCAGAGTTTTCAGGAGCTGAAGCAGAGATTAGTCACAGCTGTGATCAAGTATTATCACGATGAGCATTCGCATGTGACACTGTGCACGTACACGTACCGGGTTTTATATAAAACAAAAAAAAATAATAAAAAAATAAATAAAAAAAAATCAAAAAGAAAGAGAGAAAGAAAGAAGGAGTACTGAGGAATTACGCTACATTATGCCATGCTTAACACTGATTCATACCCTTTTACATACTCATGTATAACTTAAGAATGACACACTTGAGTCAATCATGCGTAGTTTCTCTTTATATGATCTTATGATTCCATGAAGAATCGATTGGTAGTACACTCGTGTTAATTTGGCTATATAATTTCTTGTATCTACATGCATCTCATGAGGCTAAATAAACACATTTACGTGATTCATTGCACTTAGGGTTCCTTGTGAGCACTGAAAGAACACCCGTGGCGACTATGACATCTTGTGAGATATCCTTGAGCTATTTATCATCCTTTTGAGCGTTAATATCAAATTAGAGTTCATAGAACTCAATTCTTTTTTTCTCGATGATTCCTTTGTACACTAGTCTTTGTTTTTGATTTGCTAGCCTAGAGGTGACACCTAGTGGGGAGATAGAAACCTAGGTCTTGTAGCCTACTCAAAATGAGAATGCTGAGCCACCCCTAAAGATAGACTTAATTCATGAACTCCTATTCGAGCTCAATTCCCATTAATGGTATGAAGATTACAAAAGAAGTGTTATGATTGTCCTAATTGATCAAGAAAAGACAGAAAATGAAAAATGAGCAAAATAAAGAATAAGCAATACACATGCGCATGAAATGAAATGTCAATGCCGGTCCAAATACATATCACAAGGACATGACACATATTTTCCATGTATGAAGATTCTTCAACCGATTAATGCCTCAGATGTATTCACGACAAGTTTATGAGTAAGTTGATCTAGGGTGGTCTTAGTTGGATATGGCGAGTAGGTGAGAAGATGCTAGGGTGAAGGACCCGACACCTCATAGATGGGCTAGATCCTTTCCAGACTAGTCCACTCCATATACTTAGTGTTGTTCCTTTTAATATGTGGGATGTTTGATCGCGACACTCCTCCTCACATATGATGAGTGAACCCATTTTCTTTGAGTGTTCTTGAGGGTATACCAGTTAGGCCGAGTCAAAGCGACCGTTCTGTAGGTGTCCACTGGCGTCCTAGGTGTACTGAGTCACACACATCACACACACCTCGAGAGTTTACCTATTTATACTCGAACTTATATGATTGCATTAACTCTGAATGTGCCTTTGATTAACTTCATGTGAGTATACTGCTCTTAAATGACATATAAACGATGAAACTTGCATAAGTGACGAGCTTTGGAGTTGTGTATACTAAATATGAACAAGCCTGTGTGAAATTTAGTAGTATTCTCGTATGTGAAATGGTATGCTTGTGTTGCATGTGCATTGATTTCACGATCACCGAAGTATGTAGTTGTAGACACCGCCCTGAAATTCATTCACATCATTTGCTAGAGACTAGCAAAACGTTAGTTGGGGAGTGTGATTACGCGTCAAAACTGCATAATTGGGCATCTTAACCCGGGCTTTACGGTTTATATTTTTAATTAAATGTCCAAAATTGTCCAATATTTTAATAAAGTGCCAAAATCATCATTCTTGAACTTTATTGCACTATTTATGAAGTTTTGGTAATTTTTTGTTGCAGGAAAAATCTCGAAAACCAAAATCGACACCTATTTGTATTTCGTGTATAACTTTTCCGTCTGAGCTCCGATCAAGACGATTCAATTTTTGGAGAAAGAGGAAAGGATTATCTACAACTTTTGTGTTTTGCATTTTGCAAGAAACGGGCTCTAGAAGGGTCAGATTTGCGATGAACAGAGAACAAAAAAAATGAAAAAAAAACTAATAATAATTCGGGTTGGGTCAAGTTGCCGGGTCAAGTTGGTCTCGTGGGTTTAGGGCAAGCCAATTTTTTCCCATTTAAATACTCTCTTGTTCTTCTTTTTACCCTGTTGGGCGCTGCCCCCAGCCAAACCTCTTACTCTGTTTTTACTTCTTGTCTCCTTTTCTCTTCTCTTAACCTCTCTTCCCTTGCTCCTCCTTCTTCCCTAGCTCTTCCTCTTTATCTCTCACTCAGATCCCCTTCCTCTCTTAATCTCCTTCTTCCTCCTTCCCTCTGTTCTCTTTTCCTTTCAGTTCCCTATCCTCCCTTAGCCTTTTGCAACCCGAAAGATAGCAGCTCCTTATTGCTATCCCAGCCACACCAGAGTTACAGCACACTAGCAGGCCACCTGAACCACCAAGGCTTCCACCCGAGAGCCCCCTCCAACACAGCCCTGTTCCAAGCTTCTCCATCCTCTCCACCAGCCACCCGAAACCAGCAAGGCTGCTCCAGAATTTCCCTGTTGCCACAACACCACTCTAATAGTAGTCCTCGAGCACAACAGCAGCAACCCGAGCCATCCTCTCCAGCAGCAGCTTCAACAGCTCCTTCTTGCAGATCTCTCTCTCTCTCTCTTCTGTATTCTTTTATTTTCTTTCTTTTGTTTTCAATTGCAACAAAATATTTCTTTTCTCTTCTTTAGTTGTTTATTAGAATTTTGAAGATTGTTTGAATGGGTGTTAAGTTATTTTAATTTGTTTTAGTGGAGTTTAATATTTATTTATTTATGTTTCTTTTAATTAATGTTATTATTAGATTGGACGGATTTAATTTAACTCCTTTTATTTATTTATCATTCCCTTAGTTCCTTTTATTTATGTTTCTATTGTGTTTTATTCTCATTTAAGTCAATTGATGGTTAAACTTTGGTTCAAGTTCTTGGTTTGTATTAAAGTTTTAGTCTTTTAATCTGTGTTTGAATTTTGTTTGTGTTTCCACTACGTGCTTTAATTCAATGATCAATGTTACCATTTTTAATTAGCGCGTGTTTTGATGTCTCCTTAGGTAGATTAGAGTTTCCATTCGTACTCTTTAAATTGAAGCATGCTAGTTTTAGGACTTTAATTTAAGTTTTTGTTTAAGTCTCCAAAATTCTAAAAAATCCTGAATCGGAACTGAGTTTAGTACATTTTTATTTTCGATTAGGAGATCGTGAAATTGAGATTAAACGCATTCCCTAAGGAGACGATCTAGTCCGTGGGCTTAATATTACACGATAGAACTCCTATACTTGGGATAGCTTTCGAGCTGCTCATTTTTTGAGTGAGTCAGTTATCCCAGCAGGAGGTAAGGGGTATGTCATATATAGTGATGCGTCGTTGAAGGGATTTGGCTGTGTATTGATGCAGCACGGCAGGGTAGTTGCATATGCATCCCGACAGTTGAAAGAATATGAGAAGAACTACCCTACCCACGATCTTGAGTTGGCTGCAGTAGTACACGCGTTGAAAATTTGGAGGCATTACCTGTACGGCGAGCAGTGTGAGATCTTCTCCGACCATAAAAGTTTGAAGTATTTCTTTACGCAGAAAGATCTGAATATGAGGCAAAGAAGGTGGTTGGAGTTGATTAATGATTTTGATTGTACCATCAATTATCACACAGGGAAAACAAACGTGGTAGCTGATGTGTTGAGCAGGATATCCAGGGAGCCAGTGTTGGCAGCTATGGGGATCTAGCATCCGATCATGATGGATCTGGAGAGACTCGGCATAGAGTTGGTAGAGAGTGATCTTCCAGTGTATATTGCCAGCTTAGTGGTATAGCCTACTCTGCAAGAAAGAATTAAAGCCGCTCAGAAGGAAGATCTAGAGTTAGTGGAGGTGATAGACATAGTACAGACTGGGCAAGAGGAGAATTTTAGTATTGCAGATGACGGAGCTTCACAGTAAAATTTATACTCATGCCACACACAAGTGAGTACTACTGTAGAGACCCAAACCCATAAATAAGGAAAATAAATAAGAAAAGGATAAAAGGGGTAATTTAGCAGGGTTCGTCGACGAAGGCAGTATGTTCGTCGACAAAGTCCCTTCAGCTCTTCGTCGCCGAAGTTCAGAGAGTTGTCGACAAAGAAAGACCAAGCGAGCCAAAGAAAATATCCGGATGGGATTCATTGATGAAGGTAAAGCTTCATCCACAAACTAACGGCTAGCTTGTCGACGAAATGTGGTATGGTTCACCCTTAGAACTTAGGTTTCTAGGTTCTGTGATTATACTTTACCAAAGTTTAGGATATGGATAAAACATTTGAGTTTTGCTTTGTATACCTGGAGACAGAAATCCATTGACATACTTCTGTGTTTTTCTAGATCAATCGAAAGGTTTAAAAAATCACTGCAATCCATTAATGGTTTTGTTTCCAAGTGGAAGGGTGGAACTTGAGTTAGAATGAGAAGGTTAAATTAATGGAGTACGTTAATATTAAGAACATGGATTTAGGGAACTAAGTCTATAGTATGGTAGTATTAGCTAATACTTAGGCTAATACCCTTCTAATGGATGTTCATGATTACTTTTCAAGATGGAATCTAGGGACAATACTGCCAACGAGGGAGGCAGTAGCAGTGAGGGTGCTGGCCATGAGGCTGGCAGTGACTCTACAAGTGTATTACGGGATTTCGCATAGCAGCTTATGGCTGAGGTGGTGCGAACGAATAGGGGACCGTCCACAACTGAGATGGGGTGCTCCATTGATCAGTTCACCTGACTGAAGCCTTTGGTTTTCATAGGAAGTGCAGATCCAATTCAAGCTGAGAATTGGATCTAGGAGATCGAGAAGATCTTGGATGTTCTAAACTACACAGAGAAGCAGAAGGTAACCTTTGCAACGTTCAAGTTGTCTGGGGAGGTAGACAGATGGTAGGGGTCGGTAAAGAAGATGGAGGAGCACCGACTGATACCAGTAGCAACGACGTAGGCTTGTTTCAGAGAATTATTCTTTGAACGGTACTTTTCAGCCATGGTCATAAACGCGAAGATGGAAGGATTCATGAGCCTGATGCAGGAGTGACTAACAATGCAACAGTACGCTGCTAGATTCCATGAGCTATCCCGGTTCGCTCCATTCATGTTACCAGATGATACGATGAAGGCTTGGAAGTTTCAAAGGAGTTTGAGGAAGGAGATCCAGAGAAAGACAATGATCTTGCAATTGTAGGACTTTGCTACTATGGTTCATGGTCCTGCGTGTGTTTTGGCTACTCATTTGGGGGGGATCTAACGGGGAAAACTATAGGTTTTCATAAGTATAACTTTAGGAAAAAGGGGGCGACAAGCTGCATCCCTAGTTTTGTTGAAAACTGAATGTATATGTTGATTTATATTGTCTTATAGGGATGTTTGTGCCTTAACTTATTTAAACTATATGTGTTTTGAAAACCATGATTTTAGATTACCAAATGGGTGTGGTTTGTTTGGTTATATGAGCATGCATGTTTATGCTGTGTTTGGTTGAAATGCAAGTTGGAACGGGGTTTCAAATTTGTTCCAGAAACTGTGAGTGTCCGGCTCTATATCCAAGTGTGTATGAAATCGCTGGCCATGTTTGGTAAGAGTATCCGACTCTATATCCGAGGGTGTAAGCCTTACCAACTGAACACCGAAGGGTGTGGATCCACCAGTTTAGCACTGATATGATGCCATGGGAGTTTGGGACTAGCCATGTGCCAGTGGCACCGTGTTTTGCGGGATGGATATGGGCCAATGCCGTATGTCGCGGGCCGGCTTCGGGTGGAAGGGTGTGATGACACCGGGATTGCTGATCGTGTGTGTGTGCATGTATACATTGTTGTGAAATTAGTACTGGAACTACATTTAACTATATATGTATTGTGTCATAATAACACTCAAATGCCACACACTGATATAACCTGCATTCTTCCTTACTGAGAGGTGTCTCACCCCTACTGTACATACATAGTTTTTAGGTCCTTCGAGTAACCAGTACTAGCGTCCTTGTGTTGGGAGCGTAGTGGCCGGTGTACTGTGGGTAGCGCTTAGGTAAGTGCTAGGACTTGTGTTTTTGTGGGTTTTCCGCTTTGAGATATGTTGGGCACCCAGTTGTACGTTGTATGATATAGCTTTGTTTTTGCTTTTGTATAGACTCTGGTATGGCACCATGTATGTATAGAATGACCTTTTTTCGCTGCGTATATTCTGTTGTGTTTGGATATGTATAGGTTTCCTTGGAATCCCACGAGGTCGGACCCTCATCCTTCGTACTGTATCTTTGGATGTTTTGTTGGATACAAGGACAGGTTAGGTTACATTCTCACCCCTGGGTCCCATTTTTGGGTTCGGCGCATGACAACTTGGTATCAGAGCTAACCAAGTTGCTAGGTCTTGTAGACTTGGTTAGGTGTAGCTATGTGTACATACCAGAGTATAGGAGGAAGGAAGTGGGTAGAGTTGGTTGAGGGTTTTTCCGTTGCTAGACCGGGACTTGTCGGCGATATTCCGTGTTTTTCCTGGAATGACGATTTCAATAGAGGCAGAGCAAACCATTGATGACTTTCATGTCGGTGTTATAGGATAGATCTAGACCTGGCAGGGAGTAGTTAACATTATTAGTGTTTGATAATTGTGTTAACTGTACGTTTGTACGTGTTATAGGAGTATTGATAAGATCCCTATTGTGTTTCAGAATGGAGCCCAAGGATAATGACCTCGGAAGTGGCTCTGAGGAGACTGTGAGTGATGAGTCTCCATCTATGCTTCAAGGTTTGACGAGGTAGGTTTTGCGGGAGATCGGGCGGAGTGTGAGGAGACACGAACGCTCTCCTATTGCTACGGGGTGCACCATTAAGAGGTTCACATGCATGCATCTCTGGGGGACATGACCCAATGATAGTAGAGGACTGGGTAGAAAAGATTTCGAGGATTTTGGAAGTCCTGCACTGCACAGATAGGCATTGAGTCCTTTATGCTACGCTCTAGCTATCTGGGGAGGCAGGTCAATGGTGGACTGCAGTGAATTTACTAGAGAAGCAGAGGGGCAGTCCTGAGGAGACGAGGTGGAGCCATTTCAAGGAGGTGTTCACAGATACTTCCCGGCTTCAGTACGTGATGTGAAGGAGGATGAATTTTCTGCTCTGACTCAGGGGAGTTTGACGGTGTAGGGGTATGCGGATCGGTACATAGAGCTATCCCGATTTGCACCGTGTTTGATCTCGAGTGAGTGTGAGAAGACTCAAAGATTTGAGAAGGGCCTAAGGAAGGATATCCACAGACTAGTGGGTATGCTTCAGATCCGCGAATTCTTGGTGTTGGTGGATAAAGCCATGGTGATTAAAATCGATATCTGAGAGGATGAGGTGGATCAAGAATCGAGGAGGAGGATAGTACCTTCTGGTTCTCAGTCAGGATCTCGTTAGGGATTGTGGAAGAAGAGGAACAAAGGCTCAAGTTACCATCAAAATACTGAGTGCCATGGTTCTCAAGGGAGCCAAACTAGTGGGCGTTCTACCAGATGCCACAAATGGCGCGAGGGCGAGTGCCGATCAATTGGGGGTAACTGCTACAACTATGGCCAGTCAGGTCATATGTTTCGCGATTGTCATGCACTGAAACGAGATGTGCTTGCATCCAGTATGAACCGGGGGAGCAATCAGATACCTCAGGGAACCATTCAGGCGAATACATCTCTGGCCAAAGTACTCTCTTACTCTAGTGGACACTGAACATGCGGGGAATGTGGTGACAGGTACCTCATTATTGCTTTCAAGTAAATCTTCTATTTTGTTTGATTCGGGTGCGACTCATTCTTTTGAATCTGTGAGTTTTGCTAAATTGTGTGGGGTTGAGACCCAAATCGTGAACGAGGTGTTATCTGTTACTACACCATCTGGGAGTATATCATTCTGTAGGAAGATGTTAGAAGATTGCCCAGTGGTAATTCAGGGGAAGTTGCTACTGGCGAACCTAGTAGTATACAACATGTCGGGGTTCGATGTTATTCTTGGGATGGATTGGCTGTTTTCCAGTTATGCTATGAACGACTGTCGTAGGAAGGTAGTAGTGTTCAGACCTCCTGGGGAGTAGGAGTATGAATTTGTGGGATCGTGCGTGCGTTCGATGTGACAGATTCTATTGGCACTACCGGCGAGGAGGCTACGCTTGGACGGATGTCAGGGGTACGTAGCAAGTTCCCGGATGTGTTTCCAGATGATTTACCCGATTTACCTCCGAATCGTGAGGTGGAGTTTGCGATAGAGTTGCTTCCTGGTAAGGCACCGATCTCTAAAGCACCATACCAGATGGCTCCAGCAGAAGTTTGGGAGTTAAAGGAGCAGTTGAAGGAATTACTGGATAGGGGTTTCATTCAACCTAGTGTTTCGCTCTAGGGAGCTCCAGTATTGTTTATAAAGAAGAAGGACGGGTCAATGCGGATGTGCATTGATTACTGTGAGATCAACAAGGTGACTGTGAAGAATCGCTATCCTTTACCTTGTATCGATGACCTCTTTGACCAATTTCAGGGGACGCGAGTCTTTTCGAAGATTGACTTGCGGTTAGGATATCATCAGGTGAGGGTTAGATCTGAGGATGTGGTGAAGACTGCTTTCTGAACCAGATATGGCCACTATGAGTTTTTAGTCATGCCTTTTGGCTTGACGAATGCTCTGGCGGTGTTCATGGATCTGATGAACAGAGTTTTCCATGAGTACCTGGATCGATTCGTGGTGGTATTCATTGACAACATTCTAGTATACTCAAGGAGTTCGTAAGAGCATAAGAATTATCTGAGGTTAGTATTACAGATTCTACGAGAGAAGAAGTTGTATGCTAAACTGAAGAAGTGTAAATTCTGGTTGAATCAGGTGGCATTCTTAGGCCATGTGGTAACTAGTGATGGTATATCAATTGATCCTAGCAAGATTGAAGTTGTGGTCGACTGGGTGAGGTCGAAGAATGTGCAAGAGGTGTGGAGTTTTTTAGGACTAGCGGGTTACTGTCATTGGTTCGTGAAAGGGTTCTCTAAACTGTCTGGGCCTTTGACTCAATTGACTAAGAAGGGAGTGAAATTTGAGTGGACCAGTGATTGCGAGCAATGCTTTAAGGAGTTGAAGCACCGGCTGGTTACTGCTCTAGTTTTGACCATTCCTTCGGGGGATGGTGGGTTTGTGATTTATAGCGACATGTCTCTGAAAGGTTTGAGATGTGTGCTTATACAAAAGGGTAAGGTAGTAGCATATGCTTCTCGGCAACCGAAAGAATACGAGAAGAATTAACCTACGCATGATCTGGAGCTGGTTGCTGTTGTATATGCACTGAAGATTTGGCGACACTACTTGTATCGTGTGCAATGTGAAATCTTTATTGACCACAAAAGCCTCAGGTATTTCTTCACGCAGAAGGAGTTAAATATGAGGTAGGTACGGTGGCTTGAGTTGATTAAGGACTACAATTGCACCATCAGCTGTCACCCGGGAAGAGCTAACGTGGTGGCTGATGCATTGAGTCAGAATTCGGAACCTACTGCTGTATCTGCGGTTATAACTCAGTATCACATCAGATAGGATCTAGAGAGCTCAGGTATAGAGTTAGTGCATGGTGATCATTAGGCTTATCTTGCTAGTCTGGTGGTCTAGATGACTTTGTTTGAACATATAAAAGCCGCACAGGCTAGTGATGCAGAGTTGGCAAAGGTTATGGAAAAGATAGAGCAGGTACTAGCTATAGAGTTTAACATCTCTGAAGGAGGTGTGTTGAGGTTTGGTACCAGGCTGTGCGTTTCAAATGATGACAAAATTAGAAGGACAATTATAGAGGAAGCGTATCATTCGTTGTATACGGTACATCCTAGTAGCACAAAAATGTATCGGGACTTGTGCGAGATCTTTTGGTGGAGTGGTATGAAGAGGCAGATTGCTCAGTTCGTGGAGCAATGTCTGACGTGTCAGTACGTGAAAGCTGAACATCAGAGGCTGGTAAGGCCGTTGCAGCCTTTGCCTATTCCGGTGTGGAAATGGGAGCATGTTTCCATGGACTTTGTCACAGGATTGCCACCAACACTTCACGGGCAGAATGTTATCTAGGTGATCGTGGACAAATTGACAAAACCTGCTCACTTCTTACCGATGAAGGTTAGCTACCCTTTGAGTAGGCTAGCAGATATGTATGTGCATGAGATTGTGAGAATGCACGGAGTACCGGTGTTGTGTCAGATCGGGACACCCGAGGCTTACTTCTCGATTCTAGACGAGCTTGCAGGTGGCACTAGGGACGAAGCTTACTTTCAGTACAACGTTCCACCCCCAAACTGATGGACAGTCAGAGAGGACGATAGAGATCTTGGAAGATATGTTATGAGCCTATGTGTTAGACTTTGGTGGTAGCTGGATATAGTTTATGCCACTAGTAGAGTTCGATTATAATGACAGCATCTAGGCTAGTATCGGGATGGCACCATTCAAGGCTTTGTACAGTCGGAGGTGTCGATCTCCTTTGTATTGGGATGAGGTTGGTGAACGTCAGGTCTTAGGACCTGAACTTGTGCAGCAGGCATCTGAGAAGGTGGGTTTGATCCGGGAGAGGATTAAATCATCTCAGAGTCAGCAGAAGAGTTATGGAGATGTTCGCCGTTATGATTTAAAGTTCAAGGTGGGGAGTAAGGTATTTCCGCGAATTGTCTAATGAAAGGGGTGATGAGATTTGGGAAGAAGGGCAAGCTCAGCCCGAGATATATCGAACCATTCGAGGTTCTTGAGCTAGTAGGTCCGGTAGCCTACAAGATTGCACTGCCCCCAGCACTCTCGAGGGTCCACGATGTGTTTCACGTGTCCATGTTGAGGAGATATGTGTTGGACCCATCACATGTTATCAGTTATGATGATTTGGAGATTGGGGATACTTTAGCGTATGAGGAGATACCCATTCAGATTTTAGACCATAAAGTTTAGAAGCTTCGTACTAAAGAGATACCGTTAGTGAAAGTATTGTGGCGAAACCACGAGGTTGAGGAAGCTTCTTGGGAACTAGAAACAGAAATACGCTAAAAGTATCCACAGTTGTTTTAAGTATGTGTACGTCATCCCGCTTTGGGTTGGGATAGGTGATTAGTCGTCGGGAGTGTGTATATTGTGAACTCATGAGACAGTTTATGTTGTAACCACGGTATTTCTTTACCATAAGTGAGGGTATGTATGTATGTGTTATGATAGGGCTGCGTTGTAGTAGTCGCCAGTTTTCCTCTAGAATTGAGTGTATGTGTGAGTGTTTGATAGTATGTATGAATTCATGAATGAGAGATCGCAAATTTCGAGGATGAAATTTTTGTAAGGATGGGAGATTGTAAGAACCCGAACTGTGATAGGTGGGTTTAATTAAAATAAGAGAGGGGTAAAAAGGTAATTAAACAGGCTTCGTCGACGAAGGTAGAGTTCGTCAACGAAGGCCTCATATTTGTCGTCGAAGAGGAGCAGGTGTTTGTTGACAAGGAGAAACCGAGAGGTATTGTGAAGTGCGACGAAATTTAGGGCTCGTTGACGAGGAGAAGCCGACGGGTTTCAAAAAATCGAATATCCAAGGCTCGATGACGAGGTCATGGTCTCATCAACAAGAAGACCATAAGGTCTCGTCGATGAGGACACAATTCGTCGACAAGAACTACTGAGTCAAGGGTATTATAAATATCCATTTTCATTACTTCTCAGGTAAGAAATCTCATTTTCTCTCTCTATCTCTCTCTCTCTCTCTCTCTCCCTTTCTCTTTCTCTCTCCGGATTTCTTCGTCACCCATCGTCTGATTCGACGATCTAAAGTTACCACGAGGATCGTGGAAGGATTCTCTACAAGTTCTATAGATCAGATTTTTGATTCGACTCTTTTCGAGTTTTGGTGTAAAATCGAGGCAAGGCTCGATTTTCAATTCTAATCTGGTAGTTTTGTAGAGAACAGTCTTGTGAGTATCTTCTGTACTAGGATTTGTAGATTTTGGAACTCGGTTCGCTATTTAGGGGCTTAGAGTTCGGGATTTGCCATTTGGGGGAAAGGTAAAGAGAATCTGTTTATGTTAGTTATTTTCGAAATCAGACTGAGTAGAACTGTGGTTCACAGTCCTATATATGTTTTGGCTACTCATTTGGGGGGATCTAATGAGGAAAACTAAGGGTTTTTCATGAGTACATTTTTTGGAAAAGGGGGGCGACAGGCTGCATCCCTAGTTTTGTTGAAAACCGAATGTATATGTTGATTTATACTGTGTTATAGGGATGGTTGTGCTTTGACTTGTTTAAACTGTATGTGTTTGGAAAATCATGATTTTATATTACCAAATGGGTGTGGTTTATTTGGTTATATGAGCATGCATGTTTATGTTGTGTTTGGTTGAAATGCGAGTAGGAATGGGGTTTCGAATTTGTTCTAGGTACTGAGAGTGTCTGGCTCTATATCCGAGGGCGTATGAAATCGCTAGCCATGTTTGGCAAGAGTGTCCGGCTCTATATCCGAGGGCGTGAGCCTTACCAGCTAATCATTGAAGGGTGTGAATCCACCAGTTTAGCACCGGTATGATGCCATGGGAGTTTGGGACTAGCCATGTGCCGGTGGCGCCGTGTTTCGAGGGTTGGCTATGCGCCAACGCCGTATGTCACGGGCTGGCTTCAGTCCAAAGGGTGTGGCAACACCGGCATTGCTGATCGTGCATGTGTGCACGTGTATGCACTATTGTGAAATTAATACTGAAACTGCATTTAATTGTATATGTATTGCATAATGATAACACTCAAATGCCACACAGCGATATAACATGCATTCTTCCTTTCTGAGAGGTGTCTCACCCCCGCGGTACGTACATATTTTTCAGGTCCGTCGAGTAATCAGAACTAGCGTCCTTGTGTCAAGAGCATAGTGACCGGTGTACTACAGGTAGCTCTAGTAAGTGCCAAGACTTGTGTTTTTTTGGGTTACCGTTTTGAGATATGTTGGGCACCCGATTGTACGTTTTATGATAGAGCTTTGTTTCTGCTCTTATATAGACTCTAGTATGGTACCATGTATGTATAGAAGGACCTTTTTCCACTGCCTATATTCCATTGTGTTTGGATGTGTATAGTATGTGTGGGAACCCCTTGGGGTCGGACTCTCATCCTTTATACTGTATCTTTGGATGTTTTGTTGGATAGAGGGACATGTTAGGTTACATTCTCACCCCAGGGTCCCATTTTCGGGTTCGGGGCGTGACAACGGGGGCTTGTATGTGTGTGGTAAGCAAAGACATCAAGAGAGAGATTGTCGTATGCAGGGAAAGAGCAGAACCCCACAATAACCATACAAAGGAGATACACAGGCACAGCGTGGTGGTCAACAGGGGGGTACAGCCCAAGCTAGGGTGTATTCTCTGACTCCAGGCAACGTAGAGAATGCTGGTGGTGTGGTCATAGGTATCATTTACATTCTTTCTCATAACGTTGTTGTATTATTTTATTCTGGGGCAACGCATTCCTTTATCTCCCAGGGATTCATTAAATTGTGTGGATTAGAGGTGCAACCGTTAGATTATGAATTGGTAGTGGCTACGTCATCTGGGTCTGTAGTCATGTATAGCAAACTAGTCCGTGACTTCCTAGTAGAAATTCAGGAGAGGGTACTACCAGTTAGCGTTACTGTGTTTGACATGTATGACTTCGATATCATCTTTGGGATGGACTGGTTATTTGCTAATTATTCCAGTATCAATTGCTACAAGAGAGAGGTGAGGTTTAGACCGCAAGGGGGGCAGGAGTTCAAGTTGTTAGGGTTGTGTGTGCGTTCTGCACCACGGATCCTTTCAGCTATGCAGGCTAGGAGATTACTCCTGGAAGGATGCCAAGGGAACTTAGCGTTTGTGAAAGACACGCCAGAAGAGGAGTGCAAAATTAGAGATGATACATGTAGTACACGAGTTCCCTGACGTGTTTCCAGATGACTTGCCATGATTACCTCCATATCGTGAAGTGGAGTTTGTTATAAAGTTGGTTCCAGGTACGACACCGATATCAAAAGCTCCATATCGTATGGCTCTAGTTGAACTGAGAGAGTTAAAAGAACAACTTTAGGAGCTACTAGATAAGGGATATATTCGACCGAGTGTTTCTCCTTGGGGAGCACCGGTGTCATTTTTGAAGAAAGAGGATGGGTCGATGAGGATGTGTAGAGACAACAGAGAGCTTAACAAGGTGATGGTAAAAGAATAAATACAAGGTACCCAAGATTGATGATTTATTTGACCAGCTACAGAGCACGCAGATTCTCTCCAAGATCGACCTACGATCTGGGCATCACCAGTTGAAGGTGAAAGTGGAGGACATTCTGAAGACAGCATTTTGAACCCGGTATGACCATTACAAATTTATGGTTATGCCTTTTAGTTTGATTAATGCACCTGCAACAATTATGGATCTGATGAACAGACTCTTTCACGAATACTTAGACCGGTTCATCGTGGTATTTATTGATGATATCCTGGTGTATTCTAGGAGTGCTGCAGAACATGAAGTTCATTTGAGATTGGTACTTGTTGGCCTTACAAAGCTTAGTATCCTATTTTGATGCTAACAAACAAGTAGAACTTAACATGTTTTGTTTAAGTGATATATTTTCAGGACTCAAGGATAGAACATTAAAGAATTGATGAAAGCTTGTACTTCAAAGAATGAATTCAATATGAAGCTTAAAGCATGGATTCAAAAATGGATTTAAAGTTTAAAGCTTGAAGATCATGAGAGCATTGATATTAAAGAAAAATCTTCAAGAATAAAAGCCCAAGTGATCAACATGGAAAGCTCAAAGAAAGATGAAGCAAGCATAAAGACCTCAAGGAATTCAAGGATTGAAAATTTGAAAAAGTCTAGGAAATTTCATGTAAGTATTTCAAATAATTTCAATATGGATACATGAAACTCTTAGGTTAATGTCTTGGACCTAGATACCTTTGAACATACTTGGAAAATATTTTTATAAGGTCAAAAACTGTTTCAAAAAGGTTAGAATCATTTTTGGAATGAAAAGCACCAAAAAGAGGATTTTCAAAATGCTGTTAATTTTTCTACATCTGCATTGAAGTATATTTTTCTCTATTAAAAACTATATATTTTAAAAAGTGTTCAACATGAAAGTTGTAGTATTTTATCATAGCTTTCATTTGGCATGAAGATAATCAAATTTGGAGTTATAAAAAAAAATTTATTACTGAAAAATAGAAGGCTACTTGAAGTTGACAGCAACATGTGTGCAACCAGTAGACTGGTTGAACGTGACAGGCGCCTGGGTGGCTATGACAGGTGACTGGCTTAGTTCTGGTAGGTGACTGCCAGGCTACTACCTCTACTATTCCTTTAAAAATAACATGGCAGGTGACTGGAGGATTGGGCAGGCAACTGCTACGTGGCTGTTTTGATTTTTCTCAAAACGGTCAAATTTTTAAATGGGGTTGTTTGTGGCTCGAAATTTATGGAAACTTGGGGGATATTTCAATACACTTGGGCACCAAGTTACTTACCTTTTAAAGTCTATAAATAAGCTTCAAATATTATTGAATCACACACTAAGAATTCAAATTCAGCAAAAATTCAGCATCTCTCTCAAATTGCTCTCAAACTCTCAAGTCTCTCTCTTGCTCTCAACTTGCACGAAGCTTACTGAGTTCTTGTTGATTTTACTCACCAAGTTTGTGCTAAAATTCTGAAATCTTTCATCCATTGAAAGAATTAAATTGGTGATACACTTGCTTGAGCTTCAAGTTATATTCCATATTGTTATTTACTTTGAAGTATATTAGTTTCTAAATTGTTGTACTAATCAGCTCTTTGTGTGAGCAAGTTCTTGTACACAAATATGCGATTTGTATCTAATATACATAAGTATATCCTTTGTTTTTGTAAACTGTATATACATATAAATACTAAAAAACTTCCCTGTGGATAATTGTATGTCATGATTTAACCCCTCATGACAAGGTTGTGCGGCCCGTAGGCGGGATTTATCACTGGCTGTCCTACCAAGATAAATAACTATACTCTTTCCGTCAGACCGGCCCTCCTTAACCTTATCTGATGGGGAGTCTGTCCACAACGTAGGCACCATCAACTTATCTACCACATATTATCTGAATAGGTGATTGCACTCTGAACTGTATATAGCTACGGTACCATGCTTTATAAACTGTATCTGTAATGGTCCATTAGGGTCTGGTACTATATATTCTGTAATAGATGTATTAACCATGATGCTGAAATAAACTATTTTGATAACAATTGTATTTCTAAAATTAACTGTAAATCTGTTTGTCATGGTACTGTAAAACTGTATAATCATGGTATTCTAAAATTGCTGTAAACATATTTCCTGTTTGTATATTCTGTAAAACATAATCCTGAAAATATATTCTGTAAAACATAGTCCTGGGAATTACCGTGAAACAAGTTTATGTACTATATCTATATTCTCAAGCCACACAATGATTCAAAACATAATAAACATAGTTGATAAATTGTATAAATTTCCTCTATGAATAATAATCTGGTAAAAACGAATACTTTATATTGAAAACATACTAGAATTGTCTAGCATAACATATTTCCCTTAGCTGATTTGTGCTAAAAATCCTCTGCTGAGACGGGTTCTACACTCGTAGGATTCTCCACGCAACACCCTGAAAACCATATACCCTAGAGCAAAATATCACTATTTCTATGTCTACTACATTTCCTACAACTGCTGAAAAGCTTAATTTTAACAAAAAGACCTTACCCTGAATTTGGGATGAAATCCAACTTCGTCCCACGGACGATCCGCTCCAGCAGACTTAAGGAGAACTTCCCCAAAAGCGTCGTGGTGGCCTCAGATCGTCGATCTGGCTGTCGACGGGGCCAAAATCGAGGAGAGAGAGAGAAGGAACCGTAGAGAGAGAAGAGAGAGAGAATCCCACTGCATTTTTGCGTAAAAATCCTCGTTTAACACTATTTATACTGTGGGTTTTCTTGTCAAGCCACGTCATCTCGTCGACGAGGCTTAGAAGCGGATTCATTGATGAATCTATTCTTTTTGTTGATGAAATTCAGAACTTGAAAAACAACCACTCAATATCTTCATGTCGACGAAACATGTCCTCGTCGACGAGACCCTCTTGTACCTTCGTCGACGAACACCCTGTTTTCGTCGATGAGGACCTGATATATTCTTTTGGGTTATTATAGCAAATACTTAGGGAAAAGAGATTATATGCTAAACTTAAAAAATGCGAGTTCTGGCTAGAACAGATTGCATTTCTAGGGCACGTAGTATCCAAAGATGGTGTATCAGTGGATCCGATTAAGATAAAGACGGTAGTGGACTGAACGAGACCGAAAATTGTTCAATAGGTCATAAGTTTTCTGAGTATTGCAGGTTACTACCGTCGTTTCGTTGAAGGGTTCTCTAGTTTACTAGCTCGTTTGACATGACTCACGAGGAAGAACGTGAGGTATGTTTGGACTGATGAGTGCGAGTTGAGTTTCTAGGAGCTGAAACGGCGACAGGTTACTACTCCAGTTCTGACCATTCCATCCGAGGATGGTGGATTTGTTATGTACAGTGACACCTATAAAAAGGGTCTTGGCTGTGTTTTGATGCAGCAGGGCAGAGTAGTTGCTTACGCTTCTCGTCAACTCAAAGAGTGCGAGAAGAATTACCTGACACATGATATAGAATTGGTAGTTGTAGTGTTTGCCTTGAAAATCTTGAGGCACTACTTGTATAGTGAAACGTGCGGGATTTTCACTGATCATAAAAGTATTAAGTACATTTTCACACAAAAAGAGCTGAACATGAGACAACGTAGGTGACTTGAGTTGATAAAAGACTACAACTGTACTATTAGATATCACTCAGGAAAGGCAAATGTGATAGCTGATGCACTGAGTCGAAAGTCAGTTGATGCATTAGTCTCTGCAGTGGGAGTTCAGCATCATATCTGTGTGGACCTGGAAAGGTTGGGCTTGGAGGTAGTGAAGGGAAATCATCAGGCTATTCTTGCCAACTTGGTGGTATAGCCGACCTTACACGAGAGGGTCCAAGTAGCGCAGAAGGATGATCCAGAGCCGGTCGAGGTTATTAAAGAAGTCTAGAGTGGGTTAAATTTGGATTTCAGTATTTCTGGTGATGGGATTTTAAGGTTCCGTAACAGGGTATGTGTACCATATGATTTCAGGATTAAACGAGTCATTCTGGAGGAGGCACACCGTTCGCTCTACACCATACATTCTAGTAGTACAAAGATGTACCGAAAGCTTAGGGAATATTTATGGTGGTCGAACATAAAAAGAGAGATCACCCATTTCGTAGAGTAGTGTCTGACATGTTAGCAGGTCAAGACAGAGCACCAAAGGCCAGTAAGACAACTTTAGCCACTTGACATCCCCAAGTGAAAGTGGGAGCATATCTCGATGGATTTTGTCATGGGATTACATGCAGCAGTGCATGGGCTGAATACTATATGGGTTGTAGTTGATTGGCTGATGAAGACCACACATTTCATTCCAATCAGAGTTAACTATTCTCTGAATAGGCTGGCAGAGCTATACGTGCAGGAGATTTTATGACACCATGGTGTTCCTGTTTCTGTTGTTTCGGATCGAGATCCACATTTTACATCTCGTTTCTGGAAGAGTTTATAGGATGCTTTGGGATCGCAGGTCACATTCAGTACATCTTTCCACCCGCAGACAAATGGGCATTCTGAGAGGACTATTCAGATGTTGGAGGATATATTGTGGGCTTGCGTACTGGACTTTGGTGACAGTTGAATACGGTATCTACCACTTGCTGAGTTTACGTATAATAATAGTTACTAGACTAGCATAGAGATGGTACCTTACGAGGCTTTGTATGGTCGTCGGTGTTGATCTCCGTCGTACTGAGATCAGGTAGGTGAGTGGCAGATACTGGGTCCTGAATTGATTTAGTAGGCCTCTGCAAAGGTCGAGTTGATTAGGGAGAGAATCAAGGTAGCTCAGAGTCAGTAGAAGAGTTATGCTGATACTCGTCAACGAGAGCTAGAATTTGAGGTAGGAGATATGGTGTTTCTGAGGATCACTCCGATGAAAGGGGTGATGAGGTTCAGAAAGAAGGGGAAGCTAAGTACTCGGTATGTCGGGCCTTTCGAGATCTTGAAAAGGATAGGTTCGGTTGCTTATTGAGTGGCTTTACCCCCAGCACAATCTAGAGTCTATAACGTGTTCCATGTGTAAGTGCTGAGGAAGTACGTGCTAGATCCTTCGCATGTGCTCAGTTATGAGCCTCTAGAGATCAGTGATGCTTTGTCGTATGACGAGGTACCTGTATAGGTTTTAGATCAAAAAGTTCAGTAGTTACAGACTAGGGAAATACCGCTAGTGAAGGTATTGTAGCGTAACTATGCAGTGGAGGAAGCTTTTGGGAACTAGAGTCAGAAATATACAAGAAGTACTCGCAGAAATATACGTAAGTATGTATAGTAGTATACGTGGTTCAGATTAAATAGTATGGTTTCGGGAGAGTTTTGTATGTGTATGTAATCTTTCAAAACATAATATTGTAATCACAGTATTCCTCCGCCATATGTTAGGGTGTGTAATAAACTTGGGTCGGAGCCGCTATGCGGGTCGCTACCGACTCTTCAGTAGAACAGAGTTATAAGATAAGATTATGCTTAGAAACGGTTAGTAAATTTTGAGGACAAAATTTTTTTAAGGAGGCGAGATTGTAGAGACCCGAACCCGTAAATAAGGAAAATAAATAAGAAAAGGGTAAAAAGGGTAATTCAGTAGGGTTTGTTGATGAAGGCTGTATGTTTATCGAAGAAGCCTCTTCAGCTCTTTGTCACCGAAATTCAGAGAGTCGTCGATGAAGAAATACCAAGCAAGCCAAAGAAAATATCCGGATGGGGTTTGTCGACGAAGGAAGAGCTTCGTCCACAAATTGAGCAGCTGGCTCGCGACTAAGGCGCCGCCTCGTCAATGAATTTGACTCGGTCAAAGGCTCTATAAATATCATATTTGGTTTCTAAAGGATTAAGAAAACCCAAAAGCTCTCTCTCTCGCTAGAACCAAAGTGTTCTCTCTCTCCCTCTCTCCCTCTCTCTCTCTCTCTCTCTCTCTCTCTCTCTCTCTCTCTCTTTCTCTCTCTCTCTCTCTCTCTCTCTCTCTCTCTCTCTCTCTCTCTCTCTCTCGCTCTCTCTACAATCCTTCGTTGTTCGTCATCTATTTCTACGATTGGAAGTTTCTGCGTGGATCAGGGAAGGAAACTCAACAAGTATAGTGGATCGGATCGTCGTTTTGAAGATTTTCGGGACTGTTCCTAAAATCGACGTAAGGATCTGATTTCAGTTTCGATTAGGTAGTTATATAGCAGTCGAGATTATGGGGAAGTAATGTTCTGTGGTTTTTAGGCTTCGGGGATCCCGAGTCATTGTTTTGGACCAATCCGATTGTATTTCTGTTTTTGGGATTACGGTAAGGGGATTTTTTTACACGAGTATTTTTATAAAACAAAGTCGCTAAAAAGTTAGCTTATATTTATATGTATGATATGACTATTTATTTGCAAAGTTTCACTAAGTAAAAGTGCTAGTTTTATGATTTTACAGTTTTGGTAAAAATAAGGGTTTTGGCATATGATCTCCAAACTTTTCAAAACTTCTTTATTTGCATTAATATTAACGTAGGAGATGCTTGAATCCCTTATTTTCCATTTAAATGATATTTATCGAGTTATATACTATATAGCGGATTTTTGATTAAATGAGTGTGACAAATGTTATGAAATGGAATATGTGAATTTGTTTCAATACTTATATGAACTATGGGAACTATAGTTCCATTTTGCCTTGTGAAAATGTGGAAAACAGGTGCCGGTTATATACTGAGCTATATACGTAAAAAGGGTTAAACCGAGAGGGTGTGTGCCGGTTTATACCATTGTGCGATTGTATAAGTTTGTGAAAATACTGGAACTGTACAGGTGATTTGTGAATGTGAAACATGTTAATTCGTTTTAACGTAAATTGTATATATGATATTTGAAACTACAACTTCTTTCTAATATTATATCAGAGCCTTAAAAAGCTCACCGTTATATGTGAGCCTTAAAAAGCTCGCCGTTATAAGAGCGCCTTAAAAAGCTCAACGTTAAGCGCAGTTTCGTTGCAATATATATATTGGATACAGTGCAACCACACATATGATTTTCAGTGTGGGTATCAAGATAGTTGGCTAGATATTGGAGTGGCCACTGGTGGATTAATGGACCAAGTGGTACTAGTTAGACTACAGTAAATTGCACAACCCGTAGGCCAAGGGGTAATGTGTTGGTAGCTTGTTATTATTGTATCTAAGCTTGACAGTATTTTAAATATGCATATTTATGATTTGAAAACTAAAATGGGCAAAGTCATAGGTTTGAGTATTGGGCGGAGAGATCGTACAACGTATGGGCCTGTACCCTACTCTAACCTCGGGGACTCTCGGTTGTTATAATGCTAAACCATCTATCATAGGATTGATGTCTATATATCTCCTATATTACATTATTGGGAATATGCTATATATGTATGTAACTGCTTTCTACAGGTTTGAATATGTATGGTCACACACTAATGTAATATCTTCTACCTTATTGAGAAGTGTCTCACCTTAACATACAACCTTTGTTTCAGGTCCTACAGGACGTCGGTCCTAGTTGCTAGAGGAACCTGAAAGGGTCGTTTTGTCTTTAGCTTACTTAAGTTATTTTGTATATGTGACGGACTAGTTCAGAATGTTTTTGGGGTTGTAAGAACTGGTTATGTTTTAAGTATGGATATATGTATTTGAGAATATAGTTAGAAAACTCTGGTATGTCTTTTAGATTTCCATATGAATGTTTATGTTTTCCGTTGTGCATGAAATTGCATATCAATATGAAATACCCGTATGTCCTTATTCAGGGTGGGTCGTATATGTATGTATTCAAGGACAGGTGTATTAAACAGGTGTCGTAGCACTTTGGGGCCGTATAACGGGCCAGGGCGTTACAACTACTTTGTAATATATTATCTAGCCTGGGAAAAACATATTTTGTTGACAAAATAATATTAAATTTGTTTTCAAAGTTTCCTTAGTTAACATTAGTATTCGCAAATACTATACTAAATCATATATAAATTTCTGAATCAAATAATGTATATTCAATAATTAATTTTCTGAAAATACTTAATTTAATCTATCCTCTTACCTGTTTCCTGATAAGCCTGTTAAAAATCTCAAACCACGCCCGTGGCATTTAGAACTCCAAACCCTGAAATCGTATTATCCTTAGTTCAATGAACTCAACCCCAATATATTTACCATCTAACACATTTCTTAGGTCCACATATCCTAAATAATCATTTAAACCCTAAAATAACTCACTTACCCTAATTTTGGAGTGGTGCCCAAAGACTCCAAATCAACAATCCGCTCCGGTCGACTTGTAGGGAATCGCCCCTAAATCATTGTGGTAACTTCTGATCGTCGATTCGGGTGAGAATCGGGCCGAAATTGAAGAGAGAAGGGTGAGGAAACCTAAAGTTAGAGAGAGAGAGAGAGAGAGAGAGAGAGAGAGAGAGAGAGAGAGAGAGAGAGAGTGAGTGAGTGAAGAAAAATGAACCCTCGCTAAAAAAATGATTTGAACCTTTATATAAACGACAGTCCATGTGACCTCATCGATGAGACACGTGTACTCGTCGATGAGCCATAGAAGGGCATTCATTGACGAAGAATGGGTTCGTAGATGAGTCACATAAGACCATTTGTCAATGAAGATAATGGGTTTGTCAACGAACCTTTAATGGCTTGAAAGTCTCTTCTCTTGGTATCCTTTCGTCGACAAGACACATCTACTCATTGATGGAACGAAGAGGGACGTTCGTCGATGAAGACCATGAGTTCATCGAAGAGTCCCTGCCGACGCCCCTTTTAAATTCTTTTTCCCCTTCTTTTCTTTCTCTTTCATTTCCTTTATTATTTTCATAAATTAAAATTTTCAGGTTTCTACATTCTCCCCTTCTTATAAAATTTTGTCCATGAAATTTGCTATCTCTCACCTGTATCACTTTCTGAGGAAAAACTCACTGTAATTTTATTAAAACCCTCACTTATGGCGGTGGAATACCGTTGTTATTCTTACGGTCCTAGGAGATTACAATAACCAAACAAAACTCTCCCAAAACCAATCAAAACATAAAACTATTACATACACTTGATTAACCTGCATAAAACCTACCTATTTACATGATTTCTTACCTAAACCATTACCTTTCCTTTCTGTCTACTGCTGAACCCCACTGAATAGGTGTGGGTACCTCTGACGCATCTCCTCTTCCAATTCCCATGAGGCTTCCCCAACTGTATGGTTACTCCCGAGTACTTTCACTAGTGGGATTTTCTTGATATGTAATTCCTATTCTTTATAATCTAAGACCTAAATTGGTATTTCTTCATAAGATAAGGTCTCACGAATCTCCAATGTTTCATAACTTATTATATGAGATGGATCTAGGATGTATTTCTTAAACATGGACACATGAAATTAATCATGAATTCTAGATAGTGCTGAGGGTAACGCTAACCTGTAGGCAACTGGGCCAACTCTTTCCAATATCTCAAACGATCTAATATACCTAGGGCTATGCTTACTCTTCTTCTCGAATCTCATTACCCCTTTCATCGACACAATCTTCAAGAACACTTTATCACCCTCATCAAATTCTAGCACTCATTGACAAGTATCTGCATAGCTTTTCTATCAACTCTGAGTTGTTTCAATTCTCTCTTGGGTAAGCTTGATTTTCTCAGACCCCCCTTGAATTATCTCTGGCCCCAATATTTGCTTATCTCCAATTTCATCCTAATATAATGGAGATTGACACCTCCGTCCATACAATGCCTCGTATGGAGCCATCTTGATACTGGCCTGGTTGCTGTTGTTGTAAGCAACTCC
Organism: Malania oleifera; assembly: GCF_029873635.1. Classification (NCBI taxonomy): domain Eukaryota; kingdom Viridiplantae; phylum Streptophyta; class Magnoliopsida; order Santalales; family Ximeniaceae; genus Malania; species Malania oleifera. The sequence goes on from NC_080428.1 coordinate 16,439,399, forward strand.
ACTAATGTCAGGTAATGAATCCAGCTACCTCCAAAATCTAGCACACAGGCACATATCATATCCTCTAATATCTGAATACTCCTCTCAGTATGTCTATCACTCTGAGGATGAAAAGTCATGCTAAAAGTCAATTGGGACCCCAAAGCTCTCTATAAGCTTTTACAAAACTGAGACGTGAAATGTGGATCTTGGTCAGAAATAATAGACATAGGCACTCCATGCAGTATGACTATTTTCTGTACATACAACTCTGCCAATCTACCCATGGAGTAATTTACTTCAATGGGAAGAAAATAGGTAGGCTTCGTCAGTTTATCAGTGACCACCCAGATGGCATCTTGTCCATGTTGTGTTGGCGGTAACCCCGATACGAAGTCCATAGCACTATGTTCCCACTTCCATTCGGGGATGTGAAGTGGTTGCAATGGCCCTGCTGGTCACTGATGTTCAGCCTTCACCTGCTAGCATGTCAAACACTGCCCTACATATTCAATAATCTTCATTTCATATTGCCACACCAAAAGGATAACCTCAAATCCTTGTTCATTTTCATAGTCCCTGGACGTACTATATACAGGGAACAGTTCACTTCTTCCACAATTGTTCTTTTATTCTCAACATCTACAGGCACAATATTAGTATTTATTCTGCTTGAGCCACCTCCTCTGTTTCATATTCAACGCCTTCTGTGTGAAGAAGTACTTTAAACTTTTACAATCTGAAAATATTTCACACCTTCCACCATACATATAACGCCTCTAGATATTTAAGGCGTACACCACTACAACCAACTCTAAATCATGTGTTTGTTAATTCTTTTCATATTCCGTGAGTTACTAAGAAGCGTATGCCACCACTTTTCCTTGTTCAATCAACACACACCCAAGTCCTTTTAGGGATGCATCACAATAGATCACGAAATTTCCATTCCCTGATGGAATGGTCAAAACTGGTGCGGTGACTAGTCGTTATTTCAACTCCTCAAAGCCTTACTCACAATCATTATTCCATTCAAACTTAGCATTCTTCCTGGTTAGGCGTGTCAAAGGCCCTGATAGTCTAGAAAATCCCTTCACAAACCGGCGATAATATCCCACCAGTCCCAAGAAACTTCTGATCTCCTGAACATTCTTCGTTCTCACCTGATTCACCACTACCTCTATCTCAATGGGATCTACAGAGATTCTAGACCAGGATATTACATGCCCAAGGAATGCAACTTTCTCTAACCAGAATTCACACTTCTTGAATTTGGCATACAGTCTCCTTTATCTGAGCATCTGAAGTACCAACTTTAAGTGCATCTCATGCTCCTCGAAACTCCTCGAATAGACTAGTATATCATTTATGAAAACCACTACGAACTAGTCCAAGTACTAATGGAAAACTCTGTTCATCAGATCCATAAATACAGCAGGAGCAATTGTCATTCCAAATGGCATGACCAAAAACTCATAATGGCCATACCAAGTTTGGAATGCTGTCTTGGAGATATCCTCTGCCTTGGCCTTCATTTGATGGTACCTAGTGCTTAGATCAATCATTGAATATACCTGTGTACCTTAAAGCCGATCGAACAAGCCATCTATATGGGGAAGAGGATACTTATTCTTAACAGTTACTTTATTTATTTCTCTGTAGTCTATACACATTCTCATCGTCCAGTCCTTTTTCTTTACGAATAGAACTAGCGCTCCCTAGGGTGATACATTGGGTTTGATAAATCCTTTATCTAACAAGTCCTACAACTGATCTTTTAACTCTCTCAACTCTACTGGAGCCATTCTATAGGGAGCTTTAGAAATTGGTGTCGTCCTTGGAAGTGACTCAATGGAAAATTTAATCTCATGGTCGGGAGGCAATCTGCGTAGCACCTCTGGAAAAACATCTAAAAATTCTCTCACCACTGGAATATTGGTAAGCTTCAATTCTTTCTTTGGAACTTCCTTTACATAGGATATATACCCCCCTCATCCGTCCAGGAGTAGCCTCCTCGCTTGAATGGCTGACACTAGCAGTGGTGAGGAATGCACGCGCGACCCCACAAATCTAAACTCCTACTTTCCATGAGGTCTGAATATCATCTCTTTCTGATGACAGTCGATGCTGGCATAATTAGTAGCTAACCAGTCCACTCCCAAGATCGTATAAAATCCATGCATGTCTAACCCTACTAGGTTAGCTGGCAATACTGTCCCCTAAATATCTACTAGGTAGCCTCTAAGCATCCTTCAACACCTCACTATCGACCCTGTTGGTGTGGCTACTAACAACTTAGTGTCTAACAACTGAGTTTCTACCCCACATAATTTAACGCATCCCATAGATGCAACGCCCCGATTTTCGTACAATTTTTTTTCAATAATAATAAATAAATATTCACTTGTCCTCAATAACATCCATAAATCGGCCACGTCAACCACCCTATTACCACTTATATGACCTGACCCGTATTGGGTACCGGGTTAAAATTTATTTCATTATACAACCTAATAGTGGAAGACATTATATACATATTAGTCAGAATACAATACCCAGAGTATCAACATACATCTATATACATCGCCATAACATACTCAAAAACAACTCAACTTTTGGGGAATTACACCTCCCCTCGTCCAGAAACTCACCCTGTGTGTCAGGGTCCCAACTCCCTATGATCACGGAGCTCTATCATCTGGCCTATTCCTATTCCCTGAAAAATTTAGAAAATTTGGGTGAGACACATCTTTGTAAGAAGGAATAAATTATTTACAGTGTGTGGCCATAAGAGTTCAATTATAATACACTTTACTTTTCAATTCATCATTTCATCTGAGAAAATACACTGATATACACATTCTCATAATCATATAGATATACAACACAAGCTTTTATAAGCTTTAAAATCATTTCTCAAATTCAATTATTTCTAACACATATTTATCTGCGAAGTTCCTGAGACTAGGGAAGGTTACCCGCCCATATAGGTAGCTTCCCTCTGCCCTAACACGTTATGCAACCAAGAATGGCCACATCTGATAACTATCAGGGCACTCACCTTACTCAGTAAGCTCTCAGGCGGAGAGTTTCACTTCGCCTCAATTAATTATATTATTAACTCATACAATTCCATTTCTTAATTTTACCATTCTCTATTTCTCAATTTTCATTATTTCTTTCATTTCTTATTTTAGCCAATTTATCATTCTTTCACTTTCCATTTCCATTTTACCATCCAGACTCATGAGTATCCTTGGTATTTAGTACCAACATCGCGTCTGTAACTCATGGCTACCCTAAGGATCTTTCTTTTCACGCCATGCTTCCCCCCATGGTCAAGGTTGTGCGACCCGAAGGCTGGATTTAACCGTGATTGGCTGACTCGATTAGATCAAAATATCATATCACATATCGCGTCTGTAGTATGACTGGCCGGACTATAGCCCTAATCCGAACTTAGGGGGCCCAACAACCCTACAAAATGGCACAGTCGACTGTCACACCACACGCTCCAAGAGTTCGTGCGGTTGCACTACATCGCTAGCAATGGTACCGTGCTCAATATCATAACCATTCATCAGGGTTCACTACCACATACCCCCAATGATTATGTGGTACTGGCATTTCATCAATCATATTTCAATTCCATATTGCAATATTCATAGTTCCCATTTTAACATTTCAGTATTTCCATAACAATATACATCATTATTCTAATATCAGTATTTCTCAATTCATCTCAAAATAAATGTTCTCATCATTTTCTGTGTACATTTCCTCATCTCATAATAGTATATATCATGTTTCACGTATTTCAACATTTCTCAAAATACCCATTTCAGTAATTCGCAAAATCTCATTTTTCATGCAAATCATTTTTACTCACATATAAATACCATATTTCATTATTTTCCACTAATCACAACAATAATTCTCATTTCAATATTTTATCAAAAATTACTCATCGTTATATTTCATATTTTTCAATACACGTAATATGCCACACAGTTCTCATATAATATTCATAACATATTAATTCCACACACCAAAACATTACCATTTAATATTACTCAAATGCCACACAATTTATCTGATATTTATATCATAATAATTTTCAGACAAAATATTATACGTTCATTTTCACATATTAATTCAAACAGTGATTCTAAAAATATTGTTATAATTTATTCCCCTTACCCGACTTACTGAGAGTCTCGTTAGGACCCAAATCCTACGCCCTTAGCGCTCGAAACTCAAATCCTGTAATTTGCATTTTCCCCATATTAATCAACTCATTTCACTAAAATAATATCCATATAACCTTTCCTAATCTCCATATACCCCAAATTGACATTTAAACTGACATTTAACACCCCCACATAATTTTTTGAATTATGCCTGCGGGTCCCGAAATTACACTCGCGGCGCTCACCCAGGCCCTAAATTCCAAAAATCCTACTTCAACCTTAGATGCTCAATATTCTAGCATTTCTAAATCAATCATAATTAAGTAAAAATAACCCCCATGATAACCCCCATATCCCAAATTTGGGGTTATGCCCACGATGACCCCACGAGAAATCTGTCCTGCTAGACTTACAGAGAATTACCCCTAAATTCCCGTGGTGGTGTCCGATCGTCGATTGAGCTTGTAATTTGCAAGAAATTGGGAAAAAAAGGGAAATTAGCTTGCCCCAGGAGATACGCCTACACCACTCCTACCACCAATCCGCTCCGGTACAAATGACAGCAGTGGAGAATGGAGTCCAGCGGTATCTTCTGATTTCCGATTGGGCGAGAATCCGTCACAGAACTGAGGTGAGAGGGAGAGAGAATGAGTGGAGAGAGAGAAAACTTGTAGAAGAAACAGAATAAGGGGGGGCTGCGCAGAGATGAAGAGACATCCTGAAGCTTCTATGAAGCTTTAGGAATGTTAATAATAATAATATTAATATTTAATTAATATTAATAATAATATATTTTATTAATAAAAATAAAAATAAATTTCAATTATTATTCTTTTTCCCTAAATTTAATTAATTAATTAATTAATTAATTTTTTTTTTTTGGGAATCACCCCACTAATCTTGTAGAATCATTTGTGGGGTTATTACAATAAAGTTGGTCTGCTGATGGGCCTCCCTGCTCCCAAGGGTTTTGTGCAATCTCAGTCATAACCTGCTAAGTTACACTGCGCAGAACTACATTAGAATCGCCGCCGCCCATACTAGAGGGCCCTGCACCATTATTACCATTGACGTGAGCACTACTACCCCCCGGGTCCATCCTGAAAAGAAAATAAACATGATTTAAGAACCCAATCTTCATAACATAACTATTATATTTATCTAATTGAAATTTCATATCATCAATTAACCTAACGTCTTTGTTCTTAATTTAAGATTCAGTCCTGCAACTTAGAAACACAACCTGACAACAGTTTACTATGACTTTCCTGAAATCGTCACCCCAAGAAAGACACAGAAACCACTATGGAAATCCTGCTTCTAGACTGCAGAACAAAACCCAAAATTCTTATCTTAATTTCCCAACCTTGACTCACTAAAATCTTGAGCTACCCATTCCCTATCTTCTTCAAAATCTGTTTCTATACTCTAGTTTTGTTTCCGCTGTACACTAAAGTCTACAAAACCTAACAACCTAGACTCTGATACCAGCCTGATCTAGACTGCCAAGGGGGCACACTACTCTACTCTAGCTCAATCAACTATCCATCTCCCACACTCTATCTAAGAGATGTGGTAGCACTACTTGATTTGATAGCTACGGTATGGTGCTCTGAAACTAAACTAAGCCATTAGGGTTCTGGTATCAGATAATATATTTCTTATGTAACCGTATAATACCGTTTCATGATTCTATGTAAAATATGTCATAATATTATTTCTAAATAACTGTTATAAATTTATTTGGTCGCGACATTTCCGTCGGCTAAATATCACGACATCTGCGCCAGCTGAATATCAAAATATACTGAAAATATTATTTCTGTCCTGTTTATAGTTTTTCCTCAAAACTGTCGTCAATTCATGCTTATTCAGTAGAATCATAAAATATTCTGACATACCATTATTCACAGTAAAATTTATACTCATGTCACACACAAGTGAGTACTACTCTGTAATATATTATCTAGCCTAGGAAGAACATATTTTACTGACAAAATAATATTAAATTTGTTTTCAAAGTTTCCTCAAGTCACATCAGTATTCCCAAAAACTATACTAAATCATATATAAATTTCTGAATCAAGTACTGTATATTCAATAATTAACCTGAGAAGCCTGTTGAAAAACCCTAAACCACACCCGCAACATTCAGAACTTTAAACCCTAAAATCGCATTATTCCTAGTTCAATTAACTCAACCCCAATATATTTATCATCTAACACATTTCTTGGGTCCACATATCCCAAATAATCATTTAAACCTTAAAAAAACTCACTTACCCTGATTTTGGAGTGCTGCCCAAGGAATCCAAATCAACAATCCGCTCCAGTCCACTTGCAAAGAATCGCCCCTAGATAATCATGGTAACTTTTTATCATCGATTTGGGCAAGAATCATGCCATAATTGAAAAGAGAAGGGAGAGGAAACCTAAAGTTATAGAGAGAGAGAGAGAGAGAGAGAGAGAGAGAGAGAGAGAGAGAGAGAGAAAGAGAGAGAGAGAGTGAAGAGAAACAAAACCTTCGCTGAAAATATGATTTGAACATTTATATAGACGGCTGTCCACGTGGCCTCGTCGCCAAGACACGTGTACTTGTTGAAGAGTCCTAGAAGGGAGTTTGTCGACGAAGAATGGGTTCGTAAACGAGTCATAGAAGGCCGTTTGTCGACAAAGATAATGGGTTCGTCGACGAACCCTTAATGGCCTGAAATTCTCTGCTCTTGGTATCCTCTCGTTGACGAGACACGTGTACTCGTCGACGGAACCAAGAATGACGTTTTTTGATGAAGGCCATGGGTTTGTTGATGAGTCTTTGCCGACGCCCCTTTTAAATTCTTTTTCCCTTCTTTTCTTTCTCTTTCCTTTTCTTTATTTTTTTCATAAATTAAATTTTCTAGGTCTCTACAGTTCCTCATGGGATTAAAAATCCTCATATGGACTGTGAAACCAAGGATTCATTTGACATGTATTATTATGCAATTAAATTCAATGTTTATTTTTTTTTTGTGTGCCTTGTTCTATGTTTAGTTTTCATCTTTGTACATGTTTTAATTTATAAATTATTTTAAAAAGGTTATCAAAATTTTGCAAAGAAAGAAAAACTATCAAGCTATTCGTGACCAAAGCATTATTATAGCTCAGCCACAAAATATGGAGTTACTTGAATCAAGTCTGAATGAAGATCTTCATTCAACAAGAGACTTGGGGCTAGCAAGAATCTGTAGCAGATCCAGTCTAACTTATAAAACAGAAACACCCATAGTTAATGAAGATAAACCATTATCTATACCCCCAATCACCATATAGCCTTTTTTTCACAAGGGGCTAGCATTAAACCAACATAGTCAACAAGGACAAAGAGGAAGAAGGCCAATAAATTGGCGATAAGGATCATATAACATACATCGAAGAACAACTAAGGTCAATTTTCAAGGTATATAAAATGGAGGTGTGGGAGATTTTGAAGACCTGTGTGTCTCCACTTATTTTTTCCTACTTAAGAAATTTAAGTTTCCAAACTTTGACAACAATAACTAGATGGGATGTCCTAAGCTTCATTTTCAAATGTATGCAAGGAATATAACTCCATGCCAAAATTCAAAATCTTTTTATCTATATATTTCATAAGAGTTTAATTGATCTAGCCCCAAAGTGGCACTCCTTGCTAGAAAAAAGTTGAGTTTAGAAGTGGGGGATTTGGCTAATCTTTTCCTATCAGTTTAATGTTGATATTTCTATAGACCAAATGAGCCTTCAAAACATGCAAGAGAAAAATTCGGACACTTTTAAAGATTATGCTAAAATATGGAGTGAGGTTGTTGTGTAGGGCAATCCTCCACGATCAAATAGTGAGATGGTTAGCACTTTTGTATGTACATAAAACGGAATATATTATGATAAACTAAATATAAAAAGTTTGTACAATTTTGCAACAATTATGGTGATTAGAGAAAGAATTAAAAACAGTTTGAAATCTGAGAATTTGACTGGCTACACCACTCTAAAACCATTTGAACAAGTCACTAAGAAGAAGACTTTTGTTAAGAAAGGGAAGAAAGAAAGCAAAGTAGGTGTGGTTTCCTAAGGCAAGGTGCAGAATCAAAACTTAACTCAAGAAATTTGCACATACACCACTCAAGTAGTAATCAATTCACAGACTAATATACCTAGCTCACCAAGTGCTAATCCAAGTGAAACAAATTATAATTCTAAGGCATATAAAAGAGTTCACCGATTTGCCAATTCCTTTGGTTGATTTGTATCACCAAATGGGAGTTTAATGAAAGATTGTACCTATACCCATGAAATAAGAATAGGATATAAGAATCCACAATCTTAATGTATTTTGTGAGTATTATATGACTACTCCTATCATGCTAGCCGTATTTGCTTAGCTCTTAAACATAGAGTTTAAGATCTTATTAACACCAATATCTTGAAATTTTAGGTAGTTGGAGACGCTCTAATTCCAATATGAAGAAAAAATTTTTACTTGACCATGGAAGCACATCTATAAATGCTCTTGAAATATGTGAAGTTTATAGTGCCAATAAGCTAATATCCTCTGTCACCATCACTTGTACACTCATTTTCGTCCAATATTTTCCATTATCTTCACCTGCTATTCAAACCTTGATCTTTAAACCACCTATTGGCCTTACAAGGCTTAATATCCTATTTTGATGCTAACAAACAAGTGGAACTTAACATGCTTTTGTTAAGTGATGTGTTTTCAGGACTTAATGAAGAATGCAAGGTTAAAGAGTTCATGAAAGCTTGCACTTCAGATAAGGATGATTATATCAAGCCTGAAGCATGGACTTAAAGATAAAGCCTAAAGATCAAGAGAGCATAAGGATTAAGGAGAAGTTGATGAAAGCTCATGACAAATTCAGATCAAATGAAGCCTAAACTTCAAAGGCCATATTTTTGAGAGCTCAGAGAAGTTTGAAAGATCGTAGAAGTCTGAAAAATTAGAGATCAGCAAAGAAGATCAAGAGGCCTCAAAGCAAAGAAAGTGTCAAATCAGCTTAGGACAAAGTCTTTGTAAGTACTTCAAGTGGTTCAAATATGAGTTTTTCATTTTGAAGCTCATTAGGCAAAGCCAAACTTAGAGGCCTTAGTCTTAGAATATGCTTTTCAAAGTTAAACAAGTTAATATTCTAAGATAAATTAAGCAAAGATGAGAGAGACAAACATTTATTTTAGAGAAATAGTCAGCCAACAGATGACTGTCTGTATATGGACAGACGAATGGCAAGTTAAAGAACTGAACTAAGAAGAACAGAAGCCTGATAGATGACTGTCAACCAGCTGACAAACGACTGCCAGTGAAAACTGAGACATTCGTGCATGTTTTGTCAGCTGACTGCCACTATTCTGAGTATGGTTTAAAACTGAGTTGATTAGGTGACATACGACTGCCACTTTGAGGACAGGCGACTGCCACCTCTCTGTTTGTGAATTTTGCAGTTGTAATGGATGGACAGCCAACTGCCAATGACTACATAGTCGCCTGGCTCACGACAGATTTCAAAATTTCCAATAGGCATATTTTTGAAATTTAAATTATTTGAAACCCAAACTAATTTACAACTTGGACCCTACTCCAAGTAAACTTGGGAAACAAGCTAGATACCTTTCTACATCTATAAATAACACCCCAAGAGATTAAGAAATCAGTTTAGCATTCAAAATATCTCTCAAACATTCTGAAATTCTGAAAGTTCTTCATTGCTCACATCTTGCACGAAATATACTAAAGTCTTACTAATTCTACTCACCAATCTTGTGCTTCAATTACTAATTCTTTGATCTATTGAAAGAACCCTACGATGATACAACTCTAGAGCTTCAAATTTGAATTTCATATTCTGAATTTTATTGAAGTATTGTATTGTGCTGTAATTGTTGTACTAATAAGCACTTTGTGAGAGCATATTCTTTGTACACATATTTTGTTTGTGTTTCTTGTAAATTGACGAATCCAAGGATTGTTTGGATCATTGGCTAAGCAAGGGGATATTGCTTTGAGAGGCGGGCTTTAACCTAGTTAAGGAGTGACCAAACGAGGGGACATCGTTTGGAGAGGCAGGCTCTAGCCTAGTGAAAGAGTGTGTAAAGGTATTGTTCTGCCCGGTAAAGGTATAGGTTTAGTAAATCCTTTGGTGGTTTTCCAAAGGCGAGGATGTAGGCTGGGTATAAGCCGAACCTCGTAAAAATCCTCGTCTCACTCTCTCTTTCCCTTACTCTTTACTTGCAGTACATATACAATTGCGTGGATGTTTTAAATTTCTAAATCATACAACCTACGTAATTTGGAAATCAAGTAAACTTAAAGTTTAATTTTGATTTTGGTTGCAGAAACCGAAAGGGAGTACGTTGGTTAAACCATACTTTGTGAAAACCATACGGGAGTACGTTACTTAGTTAAACATCCCAAAGATAAATTAACTAAGAGTTTATTTGGATTTTGAATATTGGGAAGAGTATTGGATTCTATATTACATATCATATTAAAGAGGCAAATCCATTTATATAGGGCTTTATATCAGCAAACATAACATTTCATTTATACAGGGCTTAATTCAATTTTATATCTAGGGATGACAACATAAGCTATATTGTGATTGATTGGTTTAAAGTTTGATATTGAGTGGTTTGTGTTTATATTCCAAAGAGTGCTGAATCTTCCATAAATCTAAATAGTGTTGCAGTTAACTTATACTTGACAAATCATTTGGTTATTTGGTTCAAACATTGTGTTTGATTGGTTTGGTTGAATGATTGATTACTTGTTTAGCTAAGCAATAGTGTTGTTGGTTAGATAAATGAATCTAAGTTCTTTTGTGATTAAAGAGTAAAACAAACAAGTCAAGAATTGGTTAAAATAAATAAAAGAAGTTTAAGAATTCCCAAAAGGAATTAAAAGAAAGTTTTAAAATCCAATTCACCCCCCCCTCTTGGGACTACACCTTGCTTTTCACCACCTACTCCATCCCCACATTCTTCAAATTAGTTCTGTAAAGACCCAAAGAATTATTGTAATTAAATAATAAAAGAAAAGAGAAATAAAGGAAAATTTCAAAAGGTACTCACAGGGTCTCGTCGACGAGCATCCTTCTTGGGCTCGTCGACGTGGACACGTGTCTCATCGACGAGAACTTACTGAGAGAGGTTTAGCAAAGCCTAAAGTTCATCGATGAGGGTTACAAGTTCATCGACGAACTCCCTTCGTGGAATCATCGATAAGGTGGCGTGTCTCGTCGATGAATCCACATTTTATAAATATGCTTAACTTAGGTTTTCCAACGAGAAATTCATGCAAGTTCTCTCTCTCTAAAATCCTCCCTCTCCTTCTTTCTACAATTCTAGCTTTGTTTTCCGCCGGATCGATGATCGAAAGCCACCACGCTACTCTTACGAAGATTCTCTTCAAGTCTGTTGGAGTAGATTGTTGGTTAGGCCAACTTGGGCACCATCCTAAAGTCAGGGTAAGTTGATTATCTAGGTATTTTCAGTACTACTAGGCTCATTTGAGTTTAGATTTTGACTTATGTGGGAATATACTGGTGTTTTGTGGAGTAAAACTAAGGTATTATGTTTTCAAGATTAGGGTGTTTTTGGGACCCTGCAGATATGGGTTGAGTACCCTGGTAGGTATATTTCCGGGAGCTCAGGTAAATTATGTTTTCAAGATTAGGGTGTTTTTGGGACCCTGCAGATATGTGATAATTATTATGGTAAATTCAGTTGTTTGACTGGGAATTATGCGGGTGTTATTTTAGGGTGTTGAAAATTATAAATGTGGCATGCATAAAATTATAAATAGTATTTAGAGCCCAGATAGTTAGGTGAGGGGAATATATGTTATGCCAGTGTTATTAGACATTTTACCAGTATAATATAGTATTTGATCAAAGCATGAAAATTATACAGTTTTACAGAACATACTTATAGAGTTTTATTGAATTGTGTGGCATGAGAAATATTGGAATATTATAAAATATGTTATGCAGTTTTACAGAAGCATGATTAGATAGCCTACAAAGTTATGAAACATAATTTATACAGTTTTATATACAGAGCTACGACTATACATAATTATACAGAAATATAGTTTATATGACATATAATATTTTAAAGAATCAAGCTTATACAGTATATTATAGAATTATGATTACGTAGTATATTTCAGAACAAGATTGTACAATGTTTTACAGAATTGATTATACAGTATTTTAATACCATGATTATACAGAAATATATAGAACCATAATATACAAAATATAGAACCATGATAGACAGAAGTATAGTTTATACAAAGTATAGAGTCATGACAAATAGAATATAGAATTACAGTTACAGAATATACAGTTATTATAGTGTCATGGTTATAAAGTTGATACATAATCATCGTTATTACAGAAATATAGAATCATGGTAAAATAGTTAGACTTATATAGAAATATTATTGTACAGTATCAGACCCCGATGGAATACAACAATTTATAGAGCACAATACCATCGCGATACAGTATAGAAAGTGCAACCATACGTCTCAAATAGAGTAAGGTATAGCCAATTATGCCCTTAGGTAGAGTTGTGAACTCCCAGGCGTCCGGACCAAGTGCTGTGGGCCTTTCGTGCTACAGACATCTAGATATGCATACAGTTAGACTAGCACTGCAGGGCCAACCAATGTTTAGCCCCGCCTACGGGCCGCACAACCCAGTCATGAGAGGGTAAGTCATGACATATCTAGGGGGAAATTTACAAATATATGGTTATGTATAGTACACACAGAAAGCAAAGATTACGTACTATAGATAGAAGTACTTTTGAATAGATAACTCAGAAATTTTCATATTCTATATGATATAAGCATGTGTTATTATATAGATGTTTTTCTTGATGTATATCGTATATAGTATTAATTAAATGATATGTTAAGAAATTAACTCATATGCGACACATTGGTAATAACATGTTTCTCCTTACTAAGAGGTGTCTCACCCCAAAAGACTAAATAAATAAGTGATGAAGGGGGTAATGAAGTTTCTATAACAGCTCAAGATTAGTGATTATAATATTATAGAACAACTAAATAAGACTCCAACTAAAATATTAATACTTAATTTGCTCATATTTTCAAAAATTAATAGAAAAGTTTTAATTGAAATTTTTGTATAAAACTCATGTGCCTTACAATGTTTTACTTGAACAGTTGGAAAATATGGTCAATTTTTGTTTTGTTAGGACCTTACAGATACCTTCTTATACCCCTTAGGAACATAGCTTATATAAATGAGGAAATTCTAGCTAAATGAAGAGGTCATGCGAGTCCTTTGCAAATAAATGAGAACAGTTAGATAATCATACCTCAAGTACTAGCCGACAATGGTTCAACTCTCAATGCTTGTCCATATTCAACATCGATGAAATTGGGAATAAATAAGTCATCAATGAGAAATAGTACTTTGATAATTAGGGAGTTTGATGGGATCGTGAGAGAAAGTGTTGGTGAAATTGATTTGAATATTGAGATTCCTTCCTGTACCTTTGAAATTGAGTTCCATGTTTTGGAAATCATACCTTCTTTCGATATGCTATAGGGTAGGCATTGAATTCACAAAGCTAGGGTAGTGTCATCTTCTTTGCATTAGAAGATAAAGTTTGTTTTGGAGACCATCTGATTACTGTAAATGGAAAATAAAGTGCCGAAACAATCAAAGTAGGAGTGGTACTTTTGTTTTGAGTTGAACATACTCCACTAGATTGTCTTTTTAACATTATTGAAACAATGTCTCAAGCTTTTGGTGGAGAAGAGACAGAAGTTTTAGAACCAAAATTTTTAGAAGTCATCATGATGACTACAAGATAAATGTTGAAGCAAAAATATAAGTTTGGAAAAGGTTTGGGAAAGCATTTACAAGAATAATTGAACCAATTGTATTAAGAACCTTAAGGATACTTTTGGTTACGGTTCTCAACCAACCAAGAGGTATAAGGCTGAAGCATTGCTCAACATAGAGTAAATAGATTTGCTAAAATTGAAGGAAGAATCCCATATGAGCTAGGACTAATAATCCCACATATCTGTTATAATTTTTTAAAGTCATCACATGTTACGTGTCATGGATCAGAGGCAATTCTAGAAGAAGATATCAAACACAAGGAATTTATAGAATTGTTTGAAGATAAGATGTAATTTAACATGATTGATCAAGAGGAGCATCAATTCAATGTTCCTAAAGTTGCATCAAGATTGCTTGATAATTAGACCACTATCGTCCTACCCATCTACAAGTTATTTGCTGAACATGAAATCTTTATTTGGTGACCTGTGCCAAAAATAACGTTTCTTGACTCTATGAGTCCAATCCGGTTTTGATAATGACAAATCACTGGGTATTTGATATGTGCATTGAGTTTGTGAACATGAACCATATTAAGCATGCACGGAAGGACAACAAGTCATGGAAGTCATAAAGCAAAGCATATACATATCTTGACAAGATCCATGGAACTCAAAGAGTACGAGAATCAAGATACAAGCGGCAAAGTTCAAGAACATTTAGTAATGGGTATTTAGAACTCATGTACTTACATTTTCATATGATTTAATTTGAGACTCAACATAACTTAGAATGATTTTAGGATTCATGCATTTCATTTATATCATTAGGGGACTTTCATGGACTTAGAAATACTTTTAGAATCATGGAAAATATGTTTTATAAAATACCCAAGAAAGAGAGCAAAGCAAAATTTTAAATTAGAGAAGAAAAATTGAGAAAAAGGGGACTTCGGTAGCCTGAACTCAACCTCAGTCACCTGACGAATTTCTTCAGGAGCTTGAAGATTAAGTTCGGTAACCTAAACAATTAATGGGAAACACAGCAAGTTGGCCGAGGTACTTCGGTCGCTTGAACTTGGGACTTCAGGAGCCTGAACTCGCCACTTTAGGAGCCTGAACCTCTCTTTAAGTGTTTGACCTTATTTTCCAAGTTAATTTTTCAAAAGTTTAAGGGACTTCGGTCGCCTGGGCTTCAACCTCAGTCGCCTAACCTTGCGGGAAGAACTTAAAATTTTGATTTTTATTAAAAGAACTCGGAGCTAATTGTTTGATCCAACGGTTGAGATCAAATCTAAGGGTAAGACACTATATATACTGAATATCTAAACCCTAGAACGAGGCTAAGACACACAACAAGAGAAGAACATATCTTATCGCAAGAACATAGAGAAATTTGAGCTGATTGCTATACGATTGCCTACACTTCAACTTCTAATCATCGAGCTTAGGTAAATCATCTCAGAATCTTGAAGGGAACTCGTTTACTCATCTGGATTTTCATTCTAGTATTGAGATTTGATCATTCAAGTTATTATTTTCAAGAACTTCTCATCTCATTACTTGTTATTGAATATCATTAGAGAAATTGGTTTTTGAGTTTGCACGTACATATAAAAAAATTGCTTTTGAAAAGATCATTACTTGAGAAAGTTTTTTAGCTATTGGTTGATTGGTTTTTGATTCAAGAGCATATATATATATATAGTGTTCATAGAGCTTATTATTGAAAAGTCTATTTTTGATAAAGTATTAAAAGGTAGATCGTGAATGTGCATATACTTATACATATAACTTGATTAAGGTTGTGTTAGTGATTGAATGGTTTGATTCAAGTGTGTATCCAGTTAAAGGATTCATATTTTAGATATATTAAAACACTTGAATATATATCCTAGGTATTCATAAATATTTATTTTTTTGAGGGATATTTTGTTTGGAAAATCTTATACTCAGTTTTTAGATCTTTGAATTACATATCGTTTATATTTGCATACTACAAATATCGGGTTGTGGTTAAATATTTGAAAGAAAGCTTTTTAATATAGATTGATAAAATGTTCAAGATAAAGCTTTTAACAAGTTCACATTAGATATATTTGTGCATCTTTACAAAGTGAACTAGAACCCTAATATACTCCAAAGCATTTCAAATATTTATTTACTTAGGAGTTTTGTTAAAAAGGGGTTTTGTGTGTTGAAGCATACCATACATAAAACAATTGTATCATTTTCATACATTCTGAGCTTCAAGTTTAATCATATGTTAATGTGTTAGGAATTTGATTCGTACTCACAAGTTTTTGTTGGAAGCAATTTTGAGTGTTACGGATTTCATTGTATTCACGGTTCGACTTGCGAACCGGGATTTAAGGAGAGAGTTGTATCTCTTGTAAGCAACGGAGTAGGAGTGAGTTATGCCTCTTGTAAGCAGCTGATTGTAAGGGAAGCTCCATCCCAATTTAAGGAGCAGGGATTTAGTGAAATCCTTGTGTGGTTGCTCAAGGCGAGGACGTAGGCCAAGTTGGCTGAACCTCGTAAAAACCGTGTTTGTCTTCTCTCTTCCCTTTATTCTTTACTTTCAGCACTGCATTTAAATTGTTTATATTGCATGTATAGGTTGGATAGCATTGCACATAATTAATTGAGTAATACGAACTCATTGGTAAATATATAAGAAGGGATTAAGAGGTAAATAAGTGTCAAATAATTTTTAAATACCCAATTCACCCCCCCCCCTCTTGAGATTACACCTGATTCAACAACCTTTATTACAAATAGCCTTGTTTTTTCGTTTTGCATTATCCCATGTGTTTTTGCATCTTTGTCTTTATAACTAGTTAATTTTATTACAATATAAAATTAAAACCTTCTTTGAACCTTGAGAACTTTGTTGATTGCAATGAGAAAACTTTGTATAAACCTAGTGAAAGATACGAAGAATTAGATCCATTAAAAGAGCTTTTGAGAATGTTGCAGCATGAAGATGAACATATCTAACCACACATAGAAGAAGTAGAGGTTGTGAATCTAGAAATGGAGAATGTCCCACAAGAGGTGAAAATTGGTACCAAGATGAATTCATATGTGAGACAAGAAGTGGTAGATTTATTGCATGAATATAAAGATATATTCACTTGCTCTTATCAGGATATGCCTGAATTTTATATAGGTGTGGTGACTCATCAAATATCAATATGGCCTAATTGCAAATTGTGAATAGAAGCTTAGAAGGAACGCACTACATGGTAGGTGAAGATAAAGGAGAAGGTTAAGAAATAATTTGATATAGGATTCTTGAGAGTGTGTAATTATCTAGAATGGGTAGCTAACGTTGTTCTAGTTACCAAAAAGGATGATAAGTAAAGACAAAAATGTTGATTATTGGGATCTAAACAAGGCTAGCCTTAAAGATAATTTTTTATTACCTCACATTGACATGCTAGTGGACAATATAGGAGGTAATACATTGTTTTTATTCATGAATTGTTTCTCTAGATAATCAAATCACGATGATGAAAGAGGATAAAGCAAAAACCAAATTCATAATCAATGTGGCACGTTTTGTTGCAAAGTGATGCATTTGGGTCAAGAATACTAGAGCTACTTATTAAAGGGCCATAGTGATATTGTTTCATTACATGATGTATAAAGAGATTGAAGTATATGTGTATGATATAATGTTCAAGTCCAAAACAAAGGAAGAGTACCCAAGATCTTGAAGAAATTTTGACAGATTAAGAAAGTACAAGTTGAGGTTGAATCCAGCTAAGTGTATCTTTGGAACAATGTCTTAAAAATTATGAGGATTTGTTGTGAGTCAAAAAGGGATTGAGGTTGATCCAACTAATATTTTAGCTATTGAGAAACTAGAACCTCCCTCCACTTAGAAACAAGTATGAGGAGTCTTTGGAAGGTTGAATTACATTGCATGATTCATATCTTAATTGACTACCATATATGAAAGAATTTTTAGATTGTTGAAGGATAATCCTTATATTTGGAATGATGAATGATAATAATATTTTGAAAAGATCAAAGTGTATCTAATGAATCCACCACTTTTGTTGTGTTTGATTCCTAGAAAGCCACTAATTCTTTACTTAATGGTATTGGAAGAATGTCAGAATGATGAAATAGAAAGGAAAGAAAGAGTTCTTTTATATCTCACAAAAAGTTCAATTAGTGTGAGTCAAAATACTTAGTCGTGGAAAAACATATTGTACTTTAGCTTGGGTAGCTCACATATTGAGACAGTATATGCTATGTTAGACTACTTACTATATATTTCATGTAATGCCCCAACTTGGGTCTGCCAAGGAGCCCTACATCTCTCCTCCTCATCCTGGATCAAACAATAGGGGGGTGGGCCTTATCAAACTAATGATTGACCCCACAAACCAACACATGTCATTTTTAGTGTGTTTTTGTCCTCACTTATACAATTCTTGAGAAAACTTCCCAAAAGGTCACCCATCCCAAGATTACTCCAAGCAAAGCACGCTTAACCGTGGAGTTCTTATGGGAAGACTTCCGAAAAGAAATGTGCACCTTATTGATATGGGCAGTAACATCCAATTCTTTAAACCTTTCATCCACGGGGTATCACATTCTTCCTTACTTATCAAGAGTCTTCTCATAAGAACTTCATGGTTAAGCGTGCTTGATTAAGAGTAATCTTGGGGTGGGTGACCTTCTGGGAAGTTTTCTCAAGGAGTGTGTGAGTAAGGAAAAACACACTCAAAAGGACACGTCTTGGTCTGTGAGGCCAATTATTAGTCCGATAAAGCCTGCCCCCTTGTTGTTTGGTCCAGGTGGAGGAGGAGAGACGTAGTGCTCCCTAGCAGATCGAGGTTGGGGCATTACATTTGGTATCAGCGCAATAGGTTATAGGTTCGTTAGACTTTAGGAAATAATTTTACCAGAGCATGGGCATAAACCATGATTTGGGTAAGATCGGGTAAATTGGGATGTTTTTATTTTTCCTATAACCTTGGTTAAACTTTAAAGATAAGGTTATTATTTGAAAATAACTTTGGTCCTTTCCCTAAGAATGGACCCGAACAACAACAACATGAGTGTTGAAGGAAACGAGAATAATATGGGGACTTGCAATGGAGAAGACATCAATGCTACTATGGTGTTACGAGATATGACACAAGTCATTGTGGAATTTCTACGGAACTCCAAGGAACGAAATGGTCCACCAACCCATGAAGGTTGTACGATTGAATAGTTCAATTGAATGCACCCTTCGATTCAACTCTTAAGGAACAAGTTGATCCAATTGCTGTAAAAGATTGGGTGCAAGAAATGGAAGAAATTATACAAGTCCTTCAATGCACGGATGAACAAAAGGTGCTATATTCTACCTATAAAATGACTAGTGAGGCCAAACGCTGGTGGAACTCGAAAAAGTTATTTCTAGAGGAAGGACCAAATCCAACAATCCTTACATGGGAGTGTTTTAAGGAAGTCTTCTTTGAACGATTTTACCCCAAAACCACCAGAGATGCTAAAGTCAAGGAGTTTTTGGAGGTAAAATAAGGAAATATGAACGTACAACAATATGCGAAAAAATTAGTTGAATTGTCTCGGTTTGCATCATATTTGGTTTCGAACGACTCAAACAAAGCTTGAATGTTTGAAGAAGGCTTGAACTCAAGGATTTATGAATTGGTAGCAGTATTCGAGGTCGAAGACTTCTCAAAATTTGTAAACAAAGCAACGAAGGCAGAAGAAAGTCTACAAAGGAGTGCGGAAATATTCGACCAAAGAAAGAGGCCCATGCCACAAAGGTTTCCCTCTGGTAGAAATCAGGGACCTTGGAAAAGGAGTGACAACAACAATAATGTGGGGCAAGGGGAAGCAAAGAGAAATCCAAATAATGCACAAAGCACCCCTTGTCCAAAATGCAAAAAAATACACGGGGGTGAGTGTCGGGCCTAATTAGGGGTCTGTTATCGATGCGGTAAACCTAGTCACTTGCAACGAGAATGCCCACAAAACAACTCCTACAACCCAAATCAACAATGGGGAGGCAACTAGGCACCTCGAAACAATAATCAATAGAACACTGCTCAGGAGAGAAAATTGTTCAGCTTCCATTTCTCTATATGAAGGCATACTATCACACGAATCACTGCATGACTCATCACCAGATTCTTTAGATGAGCTAGTATAGGTGTTTTCCTCATCATCTTTTGCCATGAAGTAGATGTTCGCCATGTCTTGATGACTTGATTCCTTCTTTGATTCACTTGAACTCGAGTCATCCCATGTAGCTTTTATAGCCTTCTTTTTCTTCTTCTTAGCATCCTTCTTATGTTGCAGACAATCAGGTTTAATATGTCCAACCTTCTTACAATTATAACAAGTAGGGGTTTCATTCTTTGTTTCCTTTTTCCTTGTCTCCCCTTTGTCAAATTTTGAACCTTTAAACTTTCGAGTGAACTTTTTATTCTATATCAACATCATCTAATTCATTTTCTTCTTCTTCTTCACTAGAGCTATCTTTAGCATCCTTGAGAGCTATTGATTTCTTGTTTTTAATATTCTCATAAATTCTTTCATTTATTACCATCTCATAAGTGAGGAACAATCCTATCAATTCATCTAGGGAAGTATTTTTCAAGTTTCTTCATTCTGTTATTGCAGTTGCCTTAGGTTCCCAAATTGGTGGAAGTCCTCTAAGGATTTTCCAGATCATTTCATAAGTTGAGTAATTCATTCCTAAGGCATTGAAGGAGTTTATTATATAGGTGAACCTTGTGTACATACTAGTAATGAGCTTATCAGGATTCATCCTAAAAGCTTCATACTCGCTAGTGAGCATATCGATTCTATTATCTCTTACATCAATAGTACCTTCATAAGTTACTTCAAGTTTATCCCAGATTTCTTTAGCCGATTTACATGTCATGACCCTATTGAATTCATTTACATCAAGAGCCCAATATAATGCATTCATAGAACTTGAATTTACTCTCAATATCTTATGGTCATTGTCAGTCATCTCTTTTTCTTCTTTAGGTATTTCCTTACCATCCACGATTTTAGTGGGGATAAGGCCACCATGTGTGACAACATTCCATGCTTTCCAATCCAAAATTTTTAAATAAATTCTCATTCTTTGTTTCCAAAAGGTGTAGTTAACAGCGCAAAAAATAGGTGGTTTAGATGAGAATTGACCCTCAGCAAAGGGAGATACAGCTAGGTGTGTCATAGGGATTTTATATAGCTTCTAGTTAAGGTTTACAACAACCTCGCTTTGATACCAATTGAGAAGTAAGGTAAACTCCCAAGAGGGGGGTGAATTGGGTTTTTAAAATTTCTTTATAAATCTTTTTAGTAAGTCTTTCCCAACTATTTTACATTCAACAATCACATAAGTATAATTGATTTGCAATCACAAGTACAACTAAGAACCAATTTAACATTAAATATTTATGAATGAAAAGATCAACTTGAATAAAATTTTAGAGGTTTTATTTTACAACGCTTTGCAACTTTATCAATATTCCTTTCAGCAATTTAATTCAAAATCAAAACTCAATTTACCTTTTGAATATGTTAATCTAATCAATAAGGTAAGCTTGATTTCACAATATGAAACAAAATAGAAATTTCAGCAAGCTTCCAAAATTCATACTTTGATATCAAATCAGTTACTTGAATTTAAGTATGTAACTAATCAATAAGTTAATGAGCTTTGATATTTTTCAATCAACATACTCCCTTTAATTAAGGTTTCCGCAATTTCCAATAACAAATTAATTTCTAGCAATAAAGTAAGCATCCACTCCATTTATATGTGCAAAAAATTAAAGAGAGTAGGGAAGAGAGAGAGACATCGGATTTTTACAAGGTTCGTCTACGTCCTTACCCCAAGCAACCGCTATGAGGATTCCAACTTTCTTTATTAGGCCAAAGTTACAACCTCTCTCCTTCTTAGGTGGAGTTCCCTATCTAACGAGAATCCCCTCACTAGTCCAACGATTTAATCCCCTGAACCGTAAAAAACAACAAGAGATACAAGAACAATTTTGTGCACAAAAAACACTATCAAAAGAGCTTATTAGTACACTTAAAATCAAAATATAATTTAGAAATTTATCAATATAAAGATTTTGAAGCTCAAATATATATCGCCGTGAATTTATTTTTAGATTGAAATCTTAGTAGAAAACTCAAAGTGCAGTAAGAATTGATCAGGAAGAACTCAGCATCGAACTCTCAACCAAGTGTATTCAATAAGAGAGCTTTGAGAGTATAAGTGTAAGCTTGGATGTTGATTGCTATTGATTGTTGGGTGTATAATTCTTGAAATCAAATTGTATTTATAAAGTTTAAAAAGTAATTTTTGTATTCCCCAAGTTACTTGGTGTGTTTCCCAAGTTTTCTCATTGTTTGGGGTCCAAGAAATCAATTTTGGAAACATTCCCTCGTTGTTTTAAATTTGAATTCTTGAAGGTCAGTCGCCTAATCTCGAAGGGTCAATCGCCCGTGCCTTTAAATCATATCGAATTTTCAAAATTTAGAGTAGGTTCAGTCGCCTGAGCCTGATGGGGTCAGTCACCTGATGCTTTTCTATTTGCTTTCTTAAAAAGCAAATAAAAGATCAGTCGGCTGAGCATACACAGTCAGTTGCCAGAGCTTGAAATTTTTATGAATTTAAGAAATGTGTTTCCAAAAACTTGTTAGATTTTAAACTTAGAATATTGAATTGAGATTTTGAAAAAATATTTTTCGGGGTTTTCAAAATCAAGTCTCTAAGTCGATATTAAATCATAAAAGCTTCAATCACTTATATTGAAAAATATGCAAAGTACTTACATAGGACTTTTAAACAACTATAACACTTCTAACTACTAAGTCTTCATGTATAGCTTCTTTTTTTCATGTATAGCTTGACTTTAAACTTCAATACTCTTTAGCTTCATAAAATCTTGCCATATTAAGTTCGAGCTTTT
Source organism: Malania oleifera (assembly GCF_029873635.1). Taxonomy (NCBI): domain Eukaryota; kingdom Viridiplantae; phylum Streptophyta; class Magnoliopsida; order Santalales; family Ximeniaceae; genus Malania; species Malania oleifera. Next base: position 16,462,399 of record NC_080428.1, read on the forward strand.
AATAGTAATTGTCAAGCATTTTGATATAGGTCACTTGAGTCACTTGATCTTGATACTTGAGTTACCTGAAACATCATCAATTAACCAAATACGTTGAGTTGTCTTTATTTTTTACCATCAAAATAAGATTCGTAAGTCTTGTTAAACCAATAGTCTCCCCCTTTTTGATGATGAAAAACAAGGAGCAAAAATGGGCGAACCTTAATAAGGCTCCCCCTTACAATAACCGTACTCTTAACATCATTTGCAAAGTAGATCATTTATTCATGTGATGGTATATCAGATTATATCAAAGTCAGTTTCATATTCAAATTAAGTTCATATATCAAGTTCATTATATCACCAAAGAATACCAACAATATGTATTATCTGTCAATTTAACAATGTATATGCTTAAAAATGTTAATCTCAATTTTGCTTTGTTAAAAAATTCTCCCCCATTTGACATCAATCAAAAAGAGCAAGATATCAAGAAAACATAGACAAAAACTAATGTAAAAAGCAATCATAAGCAGACGATAAGTATGATAGGACATGCTTAACCAGATAAGCAATAAAATCCAAAAAGCAAAATACTCTCGGGTTTTAATTAGAAAATATTTTTTCTGAGAGAAATACCTCACATAGTCAACTGAGCTTTATCTCATATCATACGTGAGTGCATTTTGAGCTTTATTGTGTACACATGCTTTTTAGAAGTAATTTGGCTGTACTTAAATTTTTATATTTTTTGTATTCCCGATGTATGGTCGGAAGAGGATTGCACTCGCTTGTAACGTGCACCGGATTGGTTCCGACCCGATTAGGAGAACTAGGATTTGCACAATCCTGTAATGTGTGCACAGGTTAGCTCAGCCTAGTGATTGAGCGGAGGTGACACAATATCGTAAGGTGTATTGGTTGTGGCTCAACCCCAAAATTTGAGCTGGGGACTCTTCACCCCGTAAGGAGAGTGTAAAAAGCGTCGTTCTGCCCGATTAAGTGAGAAAATAGTGGAATCCTCTTGCTTGTTAGCTTGAGGCAGGGATATAGGCTGGTTTGGCCGAACCTCGATAAAAATATTGTGTGCATTCTCTATTCCCTATACTCTTTAATTTCTCAATTATACTTACCTGCACGTGCATGTTTTAAATATTTTGAATGGTTGAGAATTACTGAGTCTACTACATTGTTTTACATATCTGCTCAGTTAAATATAATTGGTGAATGCTTAGGAAGGCCCTAGGTTGTGCTATACTAATTGTGATTAGAACCTAACCTAGGAAGAAATTTTTTAAGTACCCAATTCACCCCCCCTCTTGAGAATACATCATTCCTCTCAAAAGGCAATAATGACAAGCAAGAAATAAGGATCAGGATAATAATGATCTTGTTGCCACTACTGTTGGAGATGATTTGGTTGTTGCTTATAATGATAATGTAATTAGTGTTGCCTGTAATGAAATCAGTTTGGTGGTTGACAGTGATGCTTCTTATCACGTGACATCAAGGAAGGATTTCTTTAGTTCATATACTTCCGGTTACTTTGGAATTTTGTGGTACTGATAGTTGGAACTGGAATTGTTTGCTTGAAGACCAACAATGGAACAGAATTAGTACTCAATAATGTCAGGCTTGCTCCTAGTGTTCTTCTGCATTTCATCTCTGCTGGAAGACTAGATGATGATGGATATCGCAGTCGATCTTGTAGTACGCGACGCAGTTTTTAGAGCTTTCCCACTTTGCTCCATATATTATTCCTGATGAAGTAAAGAAGGTGAGACAGTTTGAAAGAGGATTGAGGCAAGGCATATACAAGCAGGTGGTAATGCTGAGTTAGTCGACATAGCAGCCTTGGCCGAGGCTTGTGAGTGTATGGACGTAGAGGAGCAGGGACAAAAGAAGAGATCTACACCTTCAGGCTTCCAGCAAGGTGCTAGGCAGGGTTAGTGGAGGAGAGGAAACCATAGCAGAGGACTGAGGCAGGAGACTGGAGGTCGTGAGGTTTAGGTGGTGAAGAATTTTCTTGTCTGTTAGACTTGCGGGAAGACACTTGGGAGAGTGTCGAGTGGGGAGAGTTGTCTACTATCATTCCGGTAGATAGGGACATCTGGTGCGAGACTACCCTACACCACCAGATACCACTCATGCTCCTGGACCGTACCCGAGAGGCTATCAGGCGCCCCGTGGAGGTTAGTAAAGGAATGTAGCTCCAACGAGGGTCTACGCTTTGATGCCTGGGGATGTTGAGACAACCAGCGATGTGGTGACAGGTATGATTAACATGTTTTCATTTAAAGTTCTTGTTTTATTTGATTCAAGAGCAACACATTCGTTCGTGTCTATATGATGTATTAGATTATGTTAGGCAGGAACACAGTTATTAGACACCGAATTGTTACTAACTACATCGACAGGGTCAGTAGTGAGGTGTAGTAGAGTGCTCGGAGGCTGTCCAGTTAATATTCATGGAAAAATCTTGTTAGCTAATTTGATAGTATTGGACATGCACGGGTTCGATGTAATTTTTTGTATGGACTGGTTAGCAGCCAATTACGCCAACATAGACTGTCGTTTGAAAGAAGTAATATTCAAACCTCCGGGAATATTAGAATTTTGGTTTATAGGGTCGCGAGTGCAATCCCCGCCTCAGTTAGTTTGAGCTATTCAGACGAGGAGACTGCTCTTGAGTGGTTGTCTGGGATTCGTGGTCTTTGTGAAGGAAATGTCAGGGAATGAATTAAAGCTCACTAGTACGCCAGAAGTAAAGAGGTAGATTTACATGGCTTGCCACCTGATCCAGACGATTTACATGGCTTGCCACCTGATTATGAGGTAGATTTTCCTATTGATTTACTTCCAGGTACAACACTGATTTCTAAAGTCCCTTACAGAATGGCTCCAGCATAGTTGGCAGAACTAAAAGATCGATTGCAATACTTGTTAAGTAAGGGTTTTATTCGGCCCAGTGTATCACCGTGAAGAGCTCCAGTGTTGTTTGTAAATAAAAAATACGGGTCTATAAGGATATATAGATTACAGGGAAATTAATAAGGTGACAATCAAAAATAGGTATCCACTACCCCATATAGATGATTTATTTAACCAGCTTCAGGGTACGAAGATCTATTCCAAGAATGATCTCAGATCAGACTACCATCAGGTGAAAGTAAGAGCAGAAGACGTCTCAAGGACAACCTTCAGAACAAGGTATGGGCATTATGAATTCCTTGTTATGCTGTTTGGTTTGACGAATGCTCCAACTGTATTCATGGACTTGATGAATAGAGTCTTCCACTAGTATTTGGACCAGTTTGTTGTAGTTTTCATTGATGATATACTAGTCTATTCGAGGAGTTTTGAGAAACATGAGACGCATTTACGGCTAGTACTTCAGTTGCTCGGGAAAAAGAAGTTGTATTCCAAGTTTTGTAAATGTGAATTTGGGCCAGAGAAAGTGTTGTTTTTGTCACACCCCGAACCCCGAAATGGGACCCCGGAGTTGATAATGTAACCTAACCTGTTCCTGTATCATAAAAATCATCCACAAATACTAAACAAAGGATGCGGGTCCGACCCCGTGGGGTTCCCAGGCACCCTAAACACATCCAATCACAATCATGTATGTAGCGGAAAAGATATTTCTATATCAACATATGCAGTACCATACCAGAGTCTATACGTGAGCCAAACACAACTCTATCAAAACGTACAATGGGTGCACAAATACAACCCAAAATGGAAACCCAACAAAACTACAGTCCTAGCACTTACCCAAGCGCTAACGCAGTACACCGGCCACTATGCTGCCTACACCAAGACGTTAGTTCCGATTACTTGAAGGTCCTGTAAAAATGTACGTACAAAAGAGGTGAGACACCTCTCAGTAAGGAAGAATACAGGTTATATCGGTGTGTGGCATTTGAGTGTTATCATGACACAACATACATGCAGTTGAATGGAATCCAGTACTAATTCACACAGTGCGTTCACGCACATATACGGCAGCCATTTATACCTAGCCCCATCACTGTACACACACATGATCAGTAACCCAGTGTCATCACACCCATCAGCCCGAAGCCGATACATGACAATCCAGCGCTGGCTCGTAGCCATCCACGAAGCACAGCGCCACCGGCACATGGCTAGTCCTCGACTCCCATGGCATCGTACCAGCGCTAACTGGTGGATCCACACCCTTCGGCCCGATCTTCTGGAATAGGCTCACGCCCTCGGATATAGAGCCAGACACTCTTGCTTACGTGGCAGCCGATAAATACACACTCTCAGACATAGAGCTGGACACTCTCAATACCTGGACTCACTTTGGAATCGCGATCCCATCAGCAATTGAATACATCACACACACATGCAATGTCATATAACCAAAAAAACTTCACTCATTTGGTAATCCAAATCATGGTTTTCCAAATAGATACAGTTTGAATTAGTCAAGGCACGACCATCCCAATCAAGCAGTATAAATCACACATATACTCGATTTTCAACAAAACCCGGGATTCAGCCTGTTGTCCCATTTTTCCCAAAACTGCATTAATGAAAAACCCATAGTTTTCCCTATTAGATCACCCCAAAGGAGTAGCCAAAACACACACAGGGCCATGGACAACAGTTCCACCGAGTCTGATTTCAAAAATAACCAATATAACATACTTTCCCCTTACCTTAACCCCGTATAACAAAACCCGAACTCCAAGGCTCCTAAACAGCAAACTGAGTTCCAAAACCTACAAATCAAATTACAGAATATGTTCACAAGATAGTTACGTACAAATCTACCGGATCAGAATTAGAAATCGAGCCTTACCTCGATTTTACGCCAAAACCCAAAAATCTCCGAAATAAGATTCTGATTCGTAGAAGTTGTACAGAATCCTTCCACGATCCTTGTGGTAGCTTCCGTTTTCTGATTCCATCAATGATCGGTGAAGAATTCTAGAGAGAAAGAGAGAGTAAAGAGAGTTTAGAGAGAGAGAGAGAGAGAGAGAGAGAGAGAGAGATATTAAGTTTGCTTAATGAAGAAGAAATGAAATTTCCTTTTTATAGCCCTTGACTCGGCCCAATTTCATCAACGAAATGGTGCCTTCATCGACGAAATTTCAGGAATTTTGTTGATGAAATGGTGCCTTCGTCGACGAACGCTGATATTTCCAACCTCCGCCTCTTAGCTTCTCTTCGTCGATGAACCTCAGAATTTCGTCGATAAAAAGCCTTCTACCATCGTCGACGAATTTTGGCTTCGTCGACAAAATCTGCAAAATTCCAATTTCTCATGGTTCGGGTTCTTACAATCTCCCCTCCTTACAAAAAATTTCATTCTCGAAATTTGCCATCTCTCATTCACAGATTCATACATACAATCGATACCAAGCTGTCGCATATTTACCACTCTAGAGAAAATTGGTGACCACTACAATGCATTCCCATCAGACACATACACATACATACCCTCACTTATGGCGGAGGAATACTATGGTTACATATACAACAGTCTCAAGAGTTCACAATACACACACTCTCGACAACTAACCACCTATCCCAACCCACAGTAGGATCATGTACAAGTGCTCAAAACAACTGTAGATACTTCCAGCGTATTTCCGTTTCTAGTACCCAAGAAGCTTCCTCAACCTCGTGGTCTCACCACAATACCTTCACTAATGGTATCTCTTTGGTACGAAGCTTCTGAACTTTTCGGTCCAAAAGCTAAAAAGGTATTTCCTCATACGCTAAAGTATCCCCAACTTCCAACTCATTTTAACTAATAACATGCAAAGGATCTAACACGTACCTCCTCAACATGGAGACGTGAAACACATCATGGACCCTCGAAAGTGCTGGAGGTAATGCAACTCTATAGGCTACCAGACCCACTCGCTCAAGTACCTCGAATGGTCTGATATACCTCGGGCTCAACTTGCCCTTTTTGCCGAATCTCATCACCCCTTTCATCGGAGCAATTCGCAGAAATACCTTACCCCCCACCTCGAACTATAAATCACGGCGGCGAACATCTGCATAAGTCTTTTGCCGACTCTAAGCTAATCTCTCGGATCAAACCCACCTTCTCAGATGCCTACTGCACAAGTTCAGGTCCTAACACCTGACATTCACCAACCTCATCCCAACACAAAGGAGATCGACACCTACGACCATACAAGGCCTCGAACGGTGCCATCCCGATACTGGACTGGAAGCTATTGTTATAACCGAACTCCACAAGTGGCATAAACTGTATCCAACTACCACCGAAATCCAATACACAAGCCCGTAACATATCTTCCAATATCTGCATCGTCCTCTCCGACTGTCATCAGTATCGGGGTGGAACGTTGTACTGAAAGTGAGTTTCGTCCCCAATGCCTCCTGCAAGCTCACCCAGAATCGAGAAGTAAACCTCAGATCTCGATCCGATACTATGGACACTGGTACTCCATGCATTCTCACAATCTCATGCACATACAACTCTGCTAGCCTACTCAAAGGATAGCTAACTCTCATCGGTATGAAATGAGCAAATTTCATTAATCTATCCACGATCACCCAAATAGCATTCTGCTCGTGAAACGTTGGCGGCAATCCGGTTACAAAATCCATGGAAATATGCTCCCATTTCCACACCGGAATAGGCAAAGGTTGCAACGGCCCTCCCGGCCTCTAATGTTCATCTTTCACCTGCTGACACGTCAGACATTGCTCCACGAACTGAGCAATCTGCCTCTTCATGCCAGACCACCAGAAGGTCTCGCGCAAGTTCCGATACATCTTCATACTACCATGATGCACCGTAAACATAGAACGATGCGCTTCCTCCAAAATCGTCCTTCCGATCTCATCATCTTTCGGAACACACAGTCTGGTCCCAAACCTCAGTAAACCTCCCTCAGAGATGTTAAACTCTATAGCCAGTCCCTGCTGTACCTTTTCCCTAACCTCTGCCAACTCTGCATTATTAGCCTGCACGGCTTTTGTGCACTCAAACAAAACTCGATTGGACCACCAAACCAACAAGATAAGCCTGATGATCACCAACCACCAACTCTATACCTGAGCTTTCCAAATCCCGTCTAATGTGACACTGAGTTACAATCGCAGATACAGTCGTAGGCTCTGACTTCCGACTCAACGCATCAGCTACCATATTAGCCTTCCCCGGGTGATAACTGATCGTGCAATCGTAGTCCTTAATCAACTCTAACCACCGCCTCTGCCTTATGTTTAACTCCTTCTACATGAAGAAATACCTGAGGCTCTTATGGTCAATGAAGATCTCACACTGCACCCCGTACAGATAGTGTCGCCAGATCTTCAGTGCATATACCACAGCAGCCAATTCCAGATCATGCGTAGGGTAATTATTCTCATACTCTTTCAATTGATGAGAAGCATACGCCACCACCTTACCCTGTTGCATAAGCACACATCCCAAAACTTTCAGAGACGCGTCGCTATAAATCACAAATCCACCATCCCCCGAAGGAATGGTTAACACTGGAGCAGTAACCAGCTGGTGCTTGAACTCCCGAAAGAACTGCTTGCAATCACTGTTCCACTCAAACTGTACTCCCTTCTTGGTCAATCGTGTCAGAGGTCCAAAAAGTTTAGAGAAACCCTCTACGAACCGACGATAGTAACCCGCTAGTCCTAGAAAACTCTGAACCTCCTGCACATTCTTCGGCCTTACCTAGTCGACCACAACTTCAATCTTACTAGGATCAACTAATATTCCATCCCCAGTAACCACATGGCCTAAGAACGCAATCTGACTCAACTAGAATTCACACTTCTTCAACTTAGCATATAGCTTCTTCTCCCGCAAAATCTATAACACTAACCTTAAATGTTCCACGTGTTCTTCCGTACTCCTCGTGTATACCAAAATGTCATCAATGAATACCATCACGAACCGATCTAGGTACTCATGGAAAACCCTGTTCATCAGATCTATGAACACCGCCGGAGCATTCATCAGCCCAAAAGGCATGACTAAAAACTCGTAGTGGCAATATCTAGCTCAGAAAGCCATCTTCGCTACATCCTCCACTCTAACCCTCACCTAATGATATCCTAACCGCAAATCAATCTTTGAAAAGACCTTCATCCCCTGCAACTGGTCAAAGAGATCATCTATACGAGGTAAAGGATAACGATTCTTCATAGTTACCTTGTTAATCTCACGGTAATCAATGCACATCTGCATTGACCCGTCCTTCTTCTTCACAAACAGTACTGGAGCTCCCCAGGGCGAAGCACTAGATCGAATGAATCCCCTGTCCAGTAATTCCTGCAGCTGCTCCTTCAACTCCCAAAATTCTTCTGGAGCCATCCAGTACGAAGCTTTAGAGATCGGCGCCTTACCAGGCAGCAACTCTATCACAAAGTCCACGTCACGATCCAGAGGTAAACCGAGTAAATCATCTGGGAACATCCCGGAATTCGCTGACTACCCGATTATCCTTGAGTATCAACTCCTCGCCTGTAGTGCCGATAGAATCTGTGGCGCTGAACGCACACACGATCCTATGAATTTGTTCTCCTACTCCCCAAGAGGTCTAAAAACTACCACCTACCTTCGACAGTTGATCACAGCATAACTGGAGAACAATCAATCCATCCCTAGAATGATATCGAACCCTGACATGTCGTATACCACAAGATTCGCCGGTAGCAGCTTCTCCTGAATTTCCCCTGGACAGTCTACCAACATCTTCCTAATGAAAGATACACTCCCAAATGGTGTAGTAACAGATAACACCTCCTTCATATCTCGGGTCTCAACCCCACACCGTCCTATAAAATTCACAGACACAAAGGAATGGGTTGCACCCACATCAAACAAAATAGAAGCTTTATTCGAAAGCAATAATAAGGTACCTGTCACCACATTACCTGCATACTCAGCGTCCGCTGGAGTGAGAGTGTATACTCTGGCTGGAGCTGTATTCGCCTGAATAGTTCCCTGAGGTATCTGGTTGCTCCCTCGGTCCCCACTGAATGCAAGCACATCTCGCCTCGGTGCTCGACAATCATGAGACTTGTGGCCTGGCTGGCCACAGTTGTAGAAGATATGTTGCGGGCGTGCGTGTTGGATTTTGTGGGTAGTTGGACCCAGTATATGCCGTTGGTAGAGTTTGCGTATAATAACAGCTACCAGGCCAGCATTGGCATGACACCTTATGAGGCGCTCTATGGTAGGAGATGTCGTTCTCCTTGTTGACCTTATAGGTCACACCCGGTTTTTATAATGCCAAATACCTATTATATTTGATTGATGTTTGAGGTTATGTGCAGGAACTCTAACTGGCAGATCATAATGATTGCATAAAGAGAGATTGAAGTTGAAGACCCAATGTATATATGTTGTATTGTATTTCATATTTATTTAAAGGGTCTGTATTAGTAAATAGGTTCTATGGCTTGTAATTATTGCATGCATCACCTGCATGATTTAATAGGTAAGCTCAAAATGAAGATGACCTTAGAAAGACCTTAGGGATCAGTCAACCGACACTGAAAAAAACCTTAGGGATCGGTCAACCGACACCGAATTTTTTTGGTGTCTAAAAAAAGACCTAAAAATAACCCTAGGACACTCACTCATGCATACACATGTTTGATTATTTGAAATAGGGTTATTTTTGCATGAAGTAGGACCAAAATGCAAAAAATGTGCACCTTCGATCGACCGAAAATTCAAGTTCATTTTGCCCCCAATCGACTGACCCTGCACCGAGTCAACCGATTGACTACGGCCTGGTCAATCGAGCTATGTAGTTCATTTGGCCTCGGTCGACTGAACCTGCCTGAAGTAACCTTAATTAACTTCCTGGTCGACTAAGAATATTTTGTATTGTACCAACCTAGTCGACCGAGTTCCCACGTGTGGGAACCCAATGGTCGACAAGTTTAGTTCAAATTAGCCTAGTCGACCGAACCTTGGGGAAATTGGAAAATTGCCTTTAGACATATGAGTCTTGTCGACCGAGACCCTAGTTCATTTTTGTCCCAATCGATCGAACCCCAAGAACTTCGATCGACCAAACTTGTCCTGGTCAACCGGTACTCTCAGGTTGGACCTATTTTTTACCGCAGTTAACTCAGTAATATAGGCTTAAAATAATTTAATAATGATTAAATTTTTTCTAATAATCCCAACCATATTTCTAACGGTTATAATTCTAGGGGAGTCTATTTATACCCCTTCATTTGGGATGATTAGTAACTCGATTAAGAAACCCAATTAAGAAATTCTCTCTCACTTTCAAAAATTCTACTACTCATTTTTATACTCCATTCACTTAAACTTACCTTCTACTATTGTCTAAACTCTCTGTAAGTTGATTGAGTGATTGTTATGGAAATGTTTGCTCTCCTTGTTTTGATTAATTGATTTCATTTTCTTGAGAGCAAAACCTTGAGTAGTCTTAGGAGACTTCATTAATAAATCTTGCCTAAGAATACCTCGTTCGATCTTCTGAGATTGTATATTCATTACAACATCTTGAGAAGCTCGTATTTTATTTTGGTTGCAAAATATTTTAAAATCATTTACAAATATCTATTGTGTTTTATCTTAAAAAATATTTGAAGAGATATTTGTTTATGAGTTAAAAATCTTTATGGCAATATTCATTGAGTTATATCTTTTGCTAATTACAAAGAATCAAATTCTTTTTTCAAACCCAATTTACACGTTGCTCAAGAGTTATATTTTTTGAGAAGATCTACTAATTGAAGTATATATGAGGATTGATTGATATCTTTGTTTGAGCATTTAGATTGGACATATTGTGATACAAAGATCATATAGGTTTGCACTCACACGCAGTGAATACATTGATAGCAAATATATTTGAGAGTTAAAATATTAAACCACACTTAGCTTACATATTAAATCATTTTGTGGTGTATGTGACTGAGCGTATTGGGTATATATCTGCTTTACTTGAAAGCATAATCATTGTATCATTTCTTTGATTGAAAATACTGTTGTATTTTCAGGCACGGGCTTGAAGAGGGAGACTAGCCCTTTGAAATAGTCTTGGATTCGCTTAGACCCGGTTAGGAAAGTTAGGTGAACCATCCTCTTAAGGTGTAGATTGAGGTTAGCCTCACTAATTGACCTAGTTGTAAAGGTTGACATCAGCCCTGTGCTAATTGACGTGGTTGTAATCGGTGTTGCTCCACCCATTAAATGAGCCTTCAGTGGAATCCTCGGTCTTGCGAGCTAAAGGCGGGGACGTAGGCACAGTTGGCCGAACCCCGATAACATATCGTGTGCCTTGTTTATATTTCTACACTTTATATTTACCGCATATGTATGTTATGATGTGAATGATGCCTTGATTTAAATTTTCGTGCATTATATCAATGGCCCATTTGGAAATGCATAGAAAGACCCTAGGTTGTATTTTACGTGTACTTCATTTAACCTAGGAGATAAATTTTAAAATTCTAATTCACCCCCCCTCTTGGGAATACACCAATTCTAACACTCCTTTATGGTAGGAGATGTAATGACCCAAAGAATAATGGTAAATAAATAATAAATAGGGAGGGAAATGAAAACAGTAACAGAAGGAGGCCGCTGACGAGGGTGTCCTTCGTCAACGAGTAAATACCAAAAGTATCTCTGGGCGACTCTGAATTTCATCGATGAGGGGGGGAAGTTCGTCGACGAGTTGCCTTCTTGACCTCGTCAACAAGGTGACGTGGCTCATCGACAAAGGCCGCAATATAAATAGTGTTAAACTCAGCTTTATCATAGAAAATTCACCGAAATCTTCCCTCTTTTGTACCATATGGCTACTCCACCCTCTCTCTTTGATTTTGGCCCCGTCATTCACCGGATCGATGATTTGAAACCACCACGACGCTCTTGGGGAAGTTCTCCCTAAGTCTGCAGGAGCGGATCATCGGTGGGACGAAGTTGAATTTCATCCAAGATTCAGGGTAAAGCTTTTTTGTTAAAATTTGGCTTTCTAGCAGTTGTAGGAAATGCAGTAGACGTAGAAATAGTGATATTTTGTTCAGGGATATAAGGTTTTCAGGGTGTTGAGTGGGAAGGCCGGAGGGTGTAGGACCTGATACAGTAGGGGATTTCAGTAGAAATCAGGTAAGGAAAATATACTATACTAGGCAAACAAGTTATGATTCAGTATAAATTATATGTTTTTTAGTAAATTATTATTCAGATTATTTATGCGGTTTCAGAGCCTGATAATATCAATATTTAATTGTGTGGCATGAGTTTGTTATTAGCTCAGTACAAGATTTCCATAATTTTCAGAATACCATGATTTTCAGTATACGCACAGAAACTTGTATTTTGCAGTATTTTTCAAAATATTATGTTATACCAATTTCAAAACCATAACATTCAGTTTATACAGTTCGTCAGATATTTTAGTTATTCAGTTATGCAGACATTTCAAATATCCAGTTATTACAGTTTATTCAGCTCAGTATATGTAATGTTATGGTTATTTCAGCCGTTACAAAATCATGGTAAAAATAGTATTTTATAAATACCAGTTACGTATATAGTATCAGAACCTGGACCATATTCATTAGCAGAGTACGGTACCATTGCTATATTCAGTTTAGAGTGCAACCCCTATTCAGATAATAGGTGGTATTCAGAAGTTGATCGTGCCTATGTTGTGGACAGGCTCCCCATCAAATATGGGTTGCAAGAACCGTTCTGACTGTCGGAGTTCAGTTGACTTACCCTAGTCGGCCAGCCAGGTTAGGTCTCGCATTTGGGCCCCACAACTTTATCATGAGGGGTTAATTCATGACTTCAGTTATCCATCCAGGGAATTTTCACAATTATTATTTATACATATTATGATTAGATTTTTAGACGATAGTTATACTTATAAGTATTACAAGTATTATGAATAGAACATTCTGAATAATTAATTTATGTTAAGCTACATAAGCTTGTTTTATATGATAACAGGCATACAGGTTTTCTCAGTTTGTTTATATATGGTATTTTTCTTTTGATAAGATTTTCCAGGTATATGACTCACTTGTTACACCCTAGCAATAGCATGATTCTTCTTACTATGTGTCACCTCATCCCATTTAATTGATATTTTTCAGGTGATCCATCTAGGCGAGCAGATCAAGCTCACAGCTAGAGGGGCTACAGTGCTACCCTACCAATAGTGTGAGTGTATTTGGGAAAGAGGGGTATTTTTTTTGTGTAGCCCAAGTTCAGTTATGTATGTATATCATTTGGGGGTATTTAGCACTCTGGTATTGTATTGTATATGTATATGGTTATGGATACTTGACTTTAGCTTCTCGCTGCTTAGGTTGATGTTTATTCCATCCGGAGTTAACAACACAGTTTAACTTAATGTTTAAATATATATATATATATATAGAAAATATAGCAGGTCCTTACATGAGATGTCGTTCTCCTTTATTCATCGACGAGGAATAAGTATTCGTCGATGGACTCCCTTCATGTCCTCATCGACGAGGTGATGTGTCTTGTCAATAAGGGTAGGTGTATAAGTAGCCCTAAACTCAAGTTTCCGCGTAAAACTTGCATGCAAAACGGTCTCTCTCTCTCTAAAACGCATTCTCCTCCTTTTCTCTAAGATTTTGGGTCCGTTCTTCGTCGAATCGACGATCTAAAGCTGCCACACAACCCCTAGGGAAGTTCTCTTCAAGTCTACTGGAGTAGATCGTTGGTGGGGCTAACTTGGACTCCATCCCAAGTTTAGGGTAAGGCTTTATGTTGAGTATTTTGCTGTCCTACAATTGTAGAAAAGGTAGCATTTGAAGAAATACTGAAGTTTTATTCGGGGCAATGTTGTTTTCAGGGTGTTTAACGAGGAACCCTACAGGTGCAGGACTAGTTATTATGAAATAGTTATTTATCATTATTTGAAAATATATTATATGTTTAAGAACCTAGTTGGTTTGATTTAGTCTTTCACGAAGCATGGTACCGTAGCTATATAATCACGATCATGTATATGTTGGTGCAACTGCTTGCCGTAAAGGGCAGTGGGAGATCGGCAGTCGATGTGGTTTATTGTAGTATAGGCGTCCCTCTGGTGTTCGGACCAGGAGGGGCAGACCCATCATACTTACACACTTTTGTTGATCTAGCGTGGTCGGCCAGCCATTGCTAGGTCCTACCTTCAGACCGCACAACCCAGTCATGTGGCAGTAAGACATGACACTAGACAGCTATCCATTTAGGGTGTTTTCCATGTACAGTTATATGAGATGATTTATTTGTATAAAAATTCAATATGTTATACCCTATTATGATAAAATATGTTTTTCCCATATATGATGCAGATAGTTTTATCAAGTATGATTTTGTGCTGTTATATGTATAACACGAAAATACTCATGTTGCCACATACTGATATTAGTTTATTTCCCTTACTAAGAGGTGTCTCACCCCAACTATATAAACATTTTTGGAGCCCCAGATAGAAGAGTGGATAAAGCTCCGCAATATTAGAGTTCAGTTGTCCTACCCTGTCTGAAGGGTAAGTCATTTTGTTAGGGTCTGGCAGATTTTTGGGTGGTGACCCTACGCCACTTGTGGATATTCTGGGGTGCGTGTATGTATATGAAAGTTGTAGTAAAACTCTGGTATTGTGTTGGTTGGATAATTTGATATGTATATAATTTTACGTTTCCTGCTGCTGAGGCATCCGTGTTGTATTTCAGGTATATCTCTAGTACCCATGGGTCCAGGTTGATTATGATTTGTTAGTATCATTATATTGGATATTATTGTGGAAAAGAAAAGTTTTATGGTAAATAAGGCAGGTCATTACAGTTTGGTATCAGAGTCTAGGTTGTTAGGTTCTGAAAACTTTAGAGTGCAGCAGAAACAATACCAGAGTATAGGGAAAGGATTTATGGTTTTGTTCAACGGTCTAAAGGTAGGACTCTCGTAGTGGTTTCTGTGTTTTTCCTAGGGTGACAATTTCAGGAAAACCATAGTAAACAATTGCTGGGCTGTGTTTCTAGAGTGTAGGACTGGATCGTAAAATAAGATGAGGATGTCAAGATAGGGGATTTTAGTAAGACGTGTAAATTATAAGGGTAGGGTCCCCAAGTAATGTTTATTGTCTTTTCAGGATGGACCGTGGAAGAGGTAGCGCTCATGCAAGTGGTAGTGACGGTGCAGGGCCTTCAAGTGAAGGCAAGGCTGATTCTAATGCAGTACTACGCCTATAACGCCCCGACCCTCTACGTGGGCCCGGAGTGTTGCTAATCCATTCATTTACCTGATAATCCACATACTAATATCATGTACGCAGCAGAAAACATAAATATAATCTCCCAAAAAATATAATACCAGAGTTTTCTAAATCTATCTACCAACCATAATAAATTAATCATCCACCTGTATTCAAATATATACATATCTCCAAAAACAAAACCTACACTTCCAGTATTCACAATACCAGTATGTTTCACAATCATTCATAATATCTAGAAGACTTAAAACATAAAACATAAAATATTTGCATTGCCAAAAATATCATTAAAATGCTTACACCCCTTTTTTCTTATATCTCCCAAAAATGCTATAAAACCTCGAGCTTTCTAAGCTCGATCTCGAGGAAAGCCTGAAAAATATAAATTCATATTCAGGTGAGACACATCTCAGTAAGGGAAAAAACAATATATTAAAAACAGCGTGTGGCTAACATGAGTTTATATAACAAAATAATATTTAACATTTCAAAATTGTTAACATAATTTCTGAAATCATTCTCTCAACCTACTCGATCACATGCAAAAGATTTAACCTACGAGATTACCCAAGGATAGGGGTGATTACCCGCCCATACAAGTAGCACCACTCTGCTCTGATATTTACGTAATCCTAAGGTCACTAATAAAGCATACCAGGGCACTCACCTTACTCAGTAAGCCCTCAAGTGTTAGATTGATCTCGTACTCACACCGTTCAACAATAGCTTACCGGAAAAGGCCCTAAGGATAGGGAAATCTACCCACCCATACAAGTAGGTTCCCTTTGCCCTAGTACGTTATGTCGCTACTGCCACATCTAAAGCTACTAGTGCACTCGTCTTACTCAGCAAGCCCCCAGGCGAAGAGTGCGCCCCACCCAAACGTAACATGTTCTACATACATAAATACTTCTAATATCATAATACATTATTCTTTCTATCATTATTCAATCATACACATTTGTTCATGTACATAGCTTAAACATTGCATTGCATTTCACTTTACGCAATCATCAACATTACATCATTCATATTTTTCATTTCATACCATGTCATTTCATTGTCATTTCATAACATTTTCCTTTCTTTCCTTTGTACTACAACTGGTCTATAGCCATCATCAGTTAGTCTACAGCTCCTTTTAGCTCTCATTACTATAGTTCCTTTTAACTGTCATCAGTTAGTCTACGTAGAAACGTACTAGATCTACTAACATGTTTGTCGTTCAGCTGTCTTACATTTACATGGTTGCATTTAACATACACAGGCAACATAGTCCATATCATATTTTATTCTTAATGCTTTTCTTACCTAGCCTGCATCTCACACATTTAACATATATTTGCACAAAACATACATTTACTCATGTCACACAATTTAGCAATAAAATTCATACACTGCCTGTAAAATAAGTCAACCAACATTTAATGTCTATATACTGAAAATACCTTTCATTTCTTACATAATTATCTTGAAAATATTTTCCACTTTCATCAGTTCATTTTCGCATATACGTATCTAATAAATAGCCTTAAATTTCGAAAAACATAATTTAAACGGTTTTCATTTTAAACCCATATCAAAACATATACATGCATATATAACACAATTCATTTTCCATTAAATTCATAAAAATTTTGGTTTAACATATATTTTTCCCCTTACCTGATTTCTTGAGCTACGCCAATAGGGACCCCGAAAAATACCTAGGATGCTCACCCAGACCCTAAATCAAAAATCATAATTCCATTAAATTAATCCTACATAAAATACTATTTTAATATTTCCTAGCCCCTTAAATACCAAATAAATAGTTATACCCTCAAATATAACCAATTTTTCAAATTTCCCAAACCCCACTCTCGCTTTGGAGTAGGGCCTAGAAAACCCCAATTGAAAATTTACTCATGTCAAAATGACGACGATCAAGACTAGAACCCTGTGGTGGTGCCTAATTGTTAATTTAACATCAGATTTAATGAGAAATTGAGAAATTAGGGAAAACCTACCTTACCCCAGGAATGGTGCCTACACAGCTCCCACGACAAATTCGGTCCACTAGAAATGTCGGTGGCAGAGTTAGGAATCCAACGACACCTTTCGTTTCTCGATCGGCGCTTATTAGGCCAACGGAATTGAGGAGAGAGAGAGAGAGGCCGAGATGGAGACGACGGAGAAAGGAGAGCTTGAGAGAGGCTAAGAGATGCAAGTTCCTTCTCTGTAAGTTTCTTTATATTATTATTTTTATTTATTTTTTCTTTACTTACTTAACTTAACTTATATATATATACATATAATCACCATTTTACTTAACTTAATTAATTCAAGTTTATAATGTTTAACTAATTAATTACTAATAAATAATTTTAATTTAATTCAATTATTTTTTATCTATTTTCTTTATTTTTTTATTTAATACATTAATTTAATAATGTTTAACTAATTAACTGATTAATAATTTTAATTTATTATTTTTTTTAATTTTTTTCCTGGGTTAGTACAACGCAACGTAGCTCAGCAGGTTATGACTGACATTGCTAGGGGCTCCAAAGAGCAGGGAGGCCCTTCTGCAGGTCATCGATGCACGATAGAGAAATTTACAAAGATGAATTCTCTGGCATTTTCAGGAGGAGTTGATCCTGCAGCCACCGAGAATTGGATGCAAAAGATCGAGAAAGTTTTGGCAGTATTACAATGTACAGAGGAGCAAACGATTATCTTCGCCACCTATAAACTGACAAGGGAGGCTGAGAGGTGGTGGACTGCGGTGAAACTTCTGCAGTAGTAGAGGACGATGCCGATAGTTATGACATGGGACCGATTTAAAGAATTATTATTTGACAGATATTTCCTAGCCACTTCATGGAAGTTAAAGTGGAAGAGTTCCTGAATCTGAAGTAGGGATAGCAGTCAATCAAGCAGTATGCGGCGCAGTTTATAGAGCTTTCATGCTTCGCTCTGTATATTGTTATTGATGAAGTAAATAAGGTGAGACAGTTTGAAACAGGATTGAGGCGAGGCATATACAAGCAGGTGGTAGTGCTGAACATACAGGACTTTGCTGAGTTAGTCGACAGAGCAGGCTTGGTCGAGGCTAGTGAGCGTATAAACGCAGAGAAGCAGGGACTGAAGAAGAGATCTACGCCTTCAGGCTTCTAGTAGGGAGCTAGGCAGGGTCAGTGGAGGAGAGGAAACTATGGCAGAGGACAGAGACAAGAAACTGGAGGTCTTGAGGTTCAGGCGGTATAGAATTTTCCTACCTGTTAGACTTGTGGGAAGAGACACTTTGGAGAGTGTCAAGTGGGGAGAGTTGTTTGTTATCGTTGCGGTAAATAGGGACATCTAGTGCGAGACTGCCCTACACCACCAGTTACCGCTCCTGCTCCTAGACCGTTCTGGGGAGGCTATCAGGCGTCCTTAGAGGCCAGCAGAGGAATGTAGCTCCAGTGAGAGTCTATGCTTTGACACCTGGGGATGCTGAGACAACCAGTGATGTGGTGACAAGTATTATTAACATGTTTTCATTTAAAGTTATTACATTATTTGATCTAGGAGCCACACACTCATTCATGTCTATGAGATGTATTAGATTATGTGAGGCAGGAACGTAATTGTTAAACACCGAACTGTGAGTAACTACACCGAAAAGGTTAGTCGTGAGGTGTAATAGAGTGCTCCGAGGCTATCCAATTGATATTCAGGGAAAAATCTTGCCAACTGATTTGATAGTATTGGACATGCACGGGTTCGATGTAATTTTTGTGTATGGACTGGTTGGCACCCAATTACGCCAGCATAGACAATTATTTGAAAGAAGTAATATTCATACCTCTAGGAAGACCATAATTCAAGTTTATAGGGTCGCGAGTGCAATCCCCGCCTCAGTTAGTTTCAGCTATTTAGGCGAGGAGACTGCTCCTGAGTGGTTGTCAGGGATTCATGGCCTTTGTGATGGAAATGTCAGGAAATGAATTGAAGCTCACAAGTACGCCAGTAGTAAAGGAGTTTACAGATGTTTTTTCAAATAAGTTACCAAGCTTGCCACCTAATCGTGAGGTAGATTTTTCTATTGATCTGCTTCCACGTATAGCGCTAATTTCTAAAGTTCCTTACAGAATGGCTCTAGTAGAGTTAGGAAACCTAAAAGATCAGTTGCAAAACTCTTTGAGTAAAGGTTTTATTCGGCCCAGTGTATCACCGTGAGGGGCTCCAGTGTTGTTTGTAAATAAAAAAGATGGGTCTATAAGGATGTGTATAGATTACAGGAAAATTAATAAGGTGACAATCAAGAACAGGTATCCCCTACCTCATATAGATGATTTATTTGACCAGCTTCAGGGTACGCAGGTCTATTCCAAGATTGACCTCAGATCAGGCTACCATCAGGTGAAAGCAAGAGGAGAAGACGTCTCGAAGATAACCTTTAGGACAAGATATGTGCATTATGAATTCCTCGTTATGCCGTTTGGTCTGACGAATGCTCCTACTGTATTCATAGACTTGAAGAATAGAGTCTTTCACCAGTGTTTGGACCAATTCGTTCTAGTTTTTATTGATGATATACTGCTCTGTTTTAGGAGTTTTAAGCAACATGAGATGCATTTACAGCTGGTACTTCAAATGCTCAGAAAAAAGTTGTACACCAAGGACAGACTCGCAGAATTATATATTCAGGAGATTGTACGATCACATGGAGTGCCACTATCTATTGTATCAGACCGAGACCCACGATTCACGTCACAATTTTGGAGGAGCTTTTAGAAGGCTCTGAGGTCTCAATTATCTTTCAGCACGGCATTCCATCCTCAGAAGAACGGCCAGACTGAGAGGGTGATTCATATATTAGAAGATATGTTGCGGGAGTGCGTGCTAGATTTATGGGGCAGGTTGACCTAGTATATGTCGTTGGTAGAGTTTGCGTGTAATAACAGTTACCATGCTAGCATTGGCATGGCACCTTATGAGTTGCTCTATGGTAGGAGATGTTGTTCTCTTTTATACTGGGATGAGAAGGGTAAGCGGCGAGTTGTGGGGCCAAAGCTAGTGCAGTAGGCATATGATAAAGTTCGTCTCATTAAAGATAGAATCAGTGCAGTTCAGAGCCGACAGAAGAGTTACACCGATACCCACCGCAGGAAATTGGAGTTTGATATCGGCCCTTATGTATTTTTGAAAATACCTCCATTAAAAGGGGTTATGAGAATTGGAAGGAAAGATAAACTTAGCCCCGGGTTCATTGGCCTATTCGAGATTCTAGAGAAAATGGGGCCAGTTGCCTACGGGCTAGCTTTACCATCTGTGTTGTCCGAGATACACGACATTTTCCATGTCTCCACGTTGAGGAAATATGTCTCTGACCCCTCCCATGTGATTAGTTATGGTGAGATTGAACTCAGGGACACTCTGGCATATGAGGAGGTGCCAATGTAGATTCTAAACAGGAAAGAACAAGAATTGCGCAATAAGAAGATATCATTGGTAAAAGTCTTGTGGAAAAATCATGCGAATGGGAACTCAAGGAGCACATACGACAAAAGTATCAGCATCTCTTTAGCGGGGATCAGTAGTAATTAGGAAAAGTTACTGATAAATATGTAAAATTTCTTTTGTGCAGGTTAGTTAGATGTAATAACTTTCTAGTAGTAGATAGTATTTTGGTTGTGGGAGAATTTTATTTCATGTTTATATGTAATCTCCTAGAACCCTGAATGTAACTACGGTATTCCTCTGTCATAAGTGAGGATAAGTAATAAAATAAGTTGACTATTTGTCTTTAGGGAATGGTGACTCATATGGATCGTAAATTTCGAAGACGAAATTTTTATAACTATTAGAGAATGTAGAGACACGGTGAATTATATTAATTAAATAATAGGAGAAGCAGAGAAAATAAATTGTAGTTGTGTTCGTCGACGAACACGCTTGATGGGATCGTCGACGTGGACACGCGTCTCATCGACGAATAGTTACCGTGGGGTAATTTTTTCAGCTCAGAATTTTGTCGATGAGGAATAAGTATTCGTCGACGAACTCCCTTCATGTCCTCTTCGACAAAGTGATGTGTCTCGTCGATAAGGGCGGGTGTATAAATAGCCCTAAACTTGGTTTTCAGCATAAAACTTGCGTGCAAAATGGTCTCTTTCTCTCTAAAATGCATTCTCCTCCTTCTCTCTAAGATTTTGGGTCCAATCTTCGTCGGATCGACGATCTGAAGTCGTCACGCTACTCCTGGGGAAGTTCTCTTCAATTCTGCTGGAGTCGATCGTTGGTGGGGCTAACTTGGACTCCATCCCAATTTTAGCGTAAGGCTTTATGTTGAGTATTTGACTTTCCTACAATTGTAAAAAATGTAGCATTTGAAGAAATACTAATTTTTTGTTCAGGGCAATGTTGTTTTCAGGGTGTTGAACAGGGAACCCTGCGAGTGCAAGACTAGTTGTTTTGTGGGCTTTTTCATAAGTCAGGTAAGGGGATAAATTAAGTCAGGTTTCTTATGAAAATGTACTTATTATTTTACAGCATTTAATTTTAGGTAAATATGTATATTGTATAATTATGTTGGAAATATGTTGTTGATCAGAAATATGGTTTTCATGTATAATAACAAGAAATATAATTTTAGAACAAGTTTTATGATCTGAATAATACCCTTTTCGTGTGGCATGAGTAACATTTATCATGGAAATTATGATGATGAAATATTATGTTTTTAAAATAAGTATGTTGTTACCGCTTTTAGGGAAAATAATAAAATGATGCAGGGATTTGCAAACTGAGGATTTTATATGATATGTCGGCGTAAGAGCCAAGGTTTTATATGATATACCGGCATAAGGGTCGAGAATTTTTTTTATGATATGCTATCCCGGAGTAAGGGCCGCAAATTTTATATGATATATTATGCAAGGTTTTATGAAAATAATAACAAGACAGATATTATTATGAAATAGTCATGTATCATTATTTGGAAATATATTATATGTTATCAGAACCTGGTTGGCTTGTTTTAGGCTTTCACGAAGCACGGTACCGTAGCTATTCTTTTGGGTGACTTCTTTCCATTCATTATCATTTTATCGCGATTCTTTTGGGAATCCTTTTTTGCTTTAAATTTGTGAGCATTTTTTTGTAATTGTACTGCTATAATTTTTTGCCTCTATTATAGTGGAAATTTTATTGGGTCTTATAGGCCCATGGTTTTTACCTTTCACATTGGAGGGGTTTTTCACATTAAAAATTATGTTGTTCCTATTGTGGTGTGTGATTTATCATTATTGTTGGTTAGTTATTTTTGCTTGTTACAGATTTAATTTTTAAGAAAGATTTATCCGTTGTTCAAGTTGTCTTGTTACTTTCTCAACATTAATTTCATGAGTTTTTTTAACTTTATGTTCCCTTATCTCTCCCTTCGTCTATTAGCAGCCAAAGGGAGGCCCTCCCCTCTAATGTGAGTGGGCCTCTCTCTCTCTCTCTCTCCCTCCATATGATTGGTCCAACCCCAAGTAACCCCTTCTAATATTTTAGTATTATGTTAACATAAATTAAAATTATAAAGCTAATTCAAATTGTTGGTATCTACTTTCTTTATTGTTTATTTATATTTATATACATTTAAAATTCACAAACTAATTCAAATTCAAAAATTATTAAAAATATAAAATATATATATATATCATTTTATGTTTAGGGTTACATAAATTAAAATTATAATAGTAGAAGCAACTCAAATTGTTTTTGAAAATTAAAGATACGTATATAATGTATATATACACTCATTAGTTTAGTTGTCATTCATATCTCATTTTACCCTTACTAAGACGAATTTTACCCTTACTAAGATATCAATTTATCCATTTTATTCAATTGTGATAATAGAACTTTAGAGAATGACATTAATTTAATAACTTAAATTGAAAAAAAAAATTCAATCAAGTAGAATACATTTTGAGAATTGAACTTATAAGTGAATTGGATACTAATTTTTTCGACCGATACGTATAAACCAGTTGACATAAACATGATAAAATAATTAAGTTATTATTTTAAAAGTTTAACAGATTTCAAAAGTAAATATACAAACTGTTAAAAAATTACTTAGATAATTATATTGTTCCAAAATATTTTTAACATTCCCGCAAATTAAATAATTAATAAATTTTTTAAAAATAAAATATATTTTAGTTGAAGCACAAAGAAACAATTAACTTAAATTTAAGTTTTCTTTATCCATTTAGCATTCATATTTGTATACAAAATAACTAAAATTTAGTTTTATAACTTTAATTTATGAAGTGTGAATTTTGAAATTTTGCTTTATATTTTTTTAATGCTATGTTTGGAAGGTTAATTTAATTTACAGATGGTTTAGAATCATATAAATTATGTTTCATACAAATATATACACGTAATATATATATATATATATATATATATATGTATATACTAATAATATTATTTTTAAACTTACCTAATGCTTTTTGGACAAGAAAAAAGCATTCGGTAAAATTACCTTATACAAAAGATTTTACTAAAGACAAGATTCCCACAAAAGCCAGAACAAATTCAAATGAATCATGAATTATTAGAATAGTGCAAAAAATAAATTAAAGAACTGCTAGACAAAGGATAAATCAGAAAAAGCAAATCTCCCTCGAGTTGCTGTACTTTCTATGTGAGGAATCAAGTTGAAATAGAGAGAGGAGCTCCTATACTTGGCATAAATTACAAGGCATTAAACAAAGCACTTCTATGGATACGGTATCCCATACCCGATAACAAATATTTATTAAATACACTTTATAATGCTTCAATTTTTTTCAAAATTTGATATGAAATCAGGATTTTGGCAAATTCAAATCACAAAAGAAGATAGATATAAAACTGCATTTACAGTACCATTTGGACATTATAAATGGAATGTAATGCACTTTGGCCTTAAAAATGCTCCATCGGAATTTCAAAATATAAGAATGAAATTTTTAATCCTAAAACAAAATTCACAATAGTTTATATTGATGATGTTTTAATATTCTCAGAATCAATAGAGCAACATTTTAAACATTTAAATATATTTCTTGAGGTAATTAAAAGAAGTGGTTTAGTGGTCTCCAAACCAAAAATTAAACTTTTTCAAGTAAATGTTGATTCCTAGGTCACAACATTTATCAAAATACAATAACTCTCATACAAAGAGTATTAGACTTTGCTAATAAATTCTCAGATGAAATCAAAATAAAAATCAATTACAAAGATTTTTAGGCTATCTTAATTATATTGCAGATTTCCTTCCAAATCTAAGAATATTACTTAAACCTCTTTTTAAAAGACTTAAGAAAAATCCTCCTCCTTGGTTATAAGAACATACTCAAGTGGTTAAAAAAGTCAAATCCGTTGTCAAAACTCTCGCATGCCTCAATATGCCTCATCCAAAAGCTTATATGATCGTAGAAACAGATGCCTATGATTTAGGTTTCGGAGGAATTCTTAAACAAATATTAGATTCAAAGGAGGTCGTTGTTAGATATCACTCTGGTGCCTAGTGAGGTCCTCAAGTTAATTATTTTACAATCAATAAAGAGATTTTGTCAATAGTATTGCATATTCAAAAATTTCAAGACGATTTGTTTAATAAAGAATTTTTACTATGTATTGATTGCAAAAGTGCAAAAGAAGTTTTAGAAAAAGTTGTTAAACTTTGGTTTCAAAACATCTTTTTGCTAGGTGGCAAGCTCCCCTATCAGTTTTTGATTTTCAAATTGAATTTATTAAAGACTCTTCAAATTCATACCTGATTTTTTGAAAAGAGACTTTCTTCAGGGACGGGATGTAACCACCTGCTTAAATTCCCTTACAATTAATCACATATAATTAATCACATATAATATATAGTCAACCCGAACCCATGGATAACGAGGACACTCCTGTCATACACAATGGAAACCTAAGCAGCAATAAATATAAATTACATTCTCCAAACTAAAAGATACGTAACACCAGAGTAAACTACAATCCATCATATATTTAAGATCCTATAACAAAAATCTGGTTATCCTAGTACGGAACTTACCCTCCTAATGGGGTAGCACCAAATCAACTCAACGGCGGCCTCGATCCACCAGTCTTTCTAGGTTACCTGAAAATTTATTTAAGCTGGGGGTGAGACACCTCTCAGTAAGGGAAAATAAACTAAATACAGCTGTGTGACAATATGAATATTTAATACCATAGTAGATATACAGTACATTTCACAAACTAGAAAACATTGATCATAACATAACTGAATAAACATATAATTTCATAATTCTCATAAATCATACTGTTTATGAATTGTCTAATATAACTAATAATACTGAAATTTATCCAGGATGTATAGCTAGCTAATGTCATGTATTATGTCCCATGACGGGTTGTGTAGCCCGAAGGCGGGACCCAACAATGGTTAGTCAACCACTGCCGAGTCAAAAATGTCTGTAAGTACGATGAGCCCACCACACCCTGGTCCGGACTATCAGGTGGACGTTTACAACTCTACACTAAAAGCCACATCGACTATCCATCTCCCACCCCCTCTACTAACAGGGGCGGTTAGCACAAGTCTGAAACATAATCATCTAATCTATATAGCTACGGTACCATGCTCCAGAAACAGAACTAAACTATCATCCGGGTTCTGATTACATATAATACATGATAATATATTATTTAACGTCAATAGATTGATAGCATTTTTTGTAATAACATAAATACTTATGGCCTTGCGCTGATTACTTTCACATCTGCGGCCTTACGCCGAACATTTCATAAATACAGCCTTGCATTGAAATCATACATAATATACGGCCTTGCGCTGACTATCAATCACGGTCTTGCGCTGAACATTTCATAAATAATTATTTGAACAAACATGTTATTTATCATGTATTGCAAAATCATAATGTATTGCATTATTCCATATTTTCTAAAAACATACTTTATCTGTAAAATTGCCTTAACATAATACTTTTCACATAAAAATAATATTCATGCCACACAATGTTGAATAAGACTATATATTCTATACCGAAATCATATTTTCTAGTATCTCATACTAATACATACATTTCAATATAATAGCAGTATTTTCCCAAATAAACATTTTCTCAATGATATTCAAATGTAATACATGCTTTCTGAACATAAATCTACTGGTAATTTAATAGTATTTTCATGGAAAAATGACTACTTTAGTTTATTCCCTTACCTGATTTCTGAAAAGAAACCTCCTAAAATATACTAGTCCTGCACCCACAGGGTTCCCCGTTCAACACCCTGAAATCAACATCTCTTAAAACTAACCTTCAGTATCTCTTCGACTACTACATTTTCTACAATTGCAAGGAAGGAAAAAACTAAATAAAAAGCCATACCCTGAGTTTGGGATGAAATCCAAGTTGACCCCACCAGCAATCCACTCCAGCAAATTTGTAGAGAACTTTCCAAAAGTGTCGTGGTGGCTTCATATCGTCGAACCGGCAAGAATTTGGCCCAAAATCTTAGAGAGAATTGGAACAAACTGAAGAGGAGAGAGAGAGTGAGTGTTATACGTGAAATTTTTGCGAGAAAATCGAGTTTAGGGCTATTTATACACTAACCTTCGTCGACGAACCATGTCACTTTGTCAATGAGGTCAAGAAGGAAATTCGTCGATGAATGCTATTCTTCGTTGACGAAATTTGGAGTTGAAAAAATTAGCCTCTCGGTATCTTCTCGTCAACGAAGCGCACCCTCATTGACGAGCCCAAAATGCCACGTTGTCGATGAATGCTTTGCATTCATCGACAAGGTCTGCTGTCACCCCTTTTTACAATTTCCATTTTTCTCTCTCTTTATTATTTAAATACCATTATTCTTCGAGTCATTACACAGGATGCCACAACAAAAACCAAGTGACTATTTTTTAAAAGAGAGTTCTTCAAAAGATGTTACTCCTAAAAGAATTAGCTTTCAAAACAGATTTCAACCCCTCATTAAACCTTCATTACCTTCTCCTCCATTACAACCTTCCTTCAAAGAAATCATGGAAAGCCAAAGTACTACCCCAAAGAAGACCATTTCTGGTTATATTGACAAACCAGTACTTAAAGATTTATTTGCGATTGAACTAGACTGGGATTCAGCCACTCCCTTCGAAGTTATTCAAAAATATTTAGGGGATGTCATTTTGATACTCCATATCCCTTGAAGAGCCAGAAGTTTTACGAATTAATATTAATTGAAACAAATTCAATTTTCATAGACCATAATTACGATTCTAGAGACATCTCTAGGATCAATTTTTCAAAAATAAAGATTTTAAAGGGTAATTCTCTTTCCAAATGGGGTAAACACCCAAGCTTTTCAAAGAAATTTCAAGGTATTTTTAATCCCCAAACTTATGATTACA
The DNA here is from genome assembly GCF_029873635.1 of Malania oleifera. Taxonomy (NCBI): domain Eukaryota; kingdom Viridiplantae; phylum Streptophyta; class Magnoliopsida; order Santalales; family Ximeniaceae; genus Malania; species Malania oleifera. The sequence goes on from NC_080428.1 coordinate 16,490,071, forward strand.
ATGATTATATCCAAGCAAGGTATAATACTTTATTCATAAGAAAATTTAGCCATTTTTGGCTGATTCATTTTGATCAAAAGATTTTGAAAAGTTTTCCAAAATGGCTTTCAGAATGGTTTCAATGTTTTGGTCCTGAAAAATGTATTTTCCCAAAAGATATTCAAAATGATTTTTATTTTTCCAAAATAATTTCAAACCTCCAAAATAATTTTCTGATCCATCATAAAAAAATGTTAGTATTTTGTTCATACTTTATGATCGCGTGGATTTTATGCTGGGACTATTATATTGTTCCTCCCGAAGTAAGCACCTTGGGTTATTCAAAGACCATCAAAAGAATTTTCAGAGTCCACTCGTGGGAAAAGTTTTAAATTCCACAAGGCAAGGTTCATGCCTGGCTCGCTCAAAGCGCTGGATAGAATTTGCCTGCCTTTCAAGAAGGTTCCTCATCAAAGTCCAAAGATAAGAAGAAAATTTTGGATGATGATGCCTCATCTTCATGTTCATCATAATCCAGAACCAAAGCAAGATTACTCAAAATGATTGCTGAATTAGAATTAGAAGGCTCCAGCGCGTCTGATCGCACCGTCAATAGCCCCCCTGGCATATCTTATCCGCTGGATCTTGATCAATTTGGTTCAAACATTGGGAACTGGTATGATTATTTGATACATGAACAAGCAAAAGAAGAAAAGGCTGGCAAGTCATCTTGTTCCAAAAAACCTTCAAAGAAATAATTAGTATTCTCAAGTTTTGAAACGAAGCTTTCTCATTGTCAAAAATTTCGGCACTTTAATACATGAAGACTCCACCATCAAAAGATGATTATGGCACTGTCTGCAATTTTTAAAAGAAGACGCACCATTATCAAAAGCTGATTGTGATATCCACCAACCGGTTGCTCACAAGTCTTCATCAGATTTAACAATTATTATTAATTAAGTGGGTAAGGGTGTGATTGTTACAGCTGTCCCTTTATATGGCCAGCTTTTTATTTTAAGTTAGTCCAAAAGCTCTGTGTGATAGTGTATTTTCCACCCAAAGGTGACCGTCCATCTGTCGTTATCACCTTTGCTTCTGTCAGTCAGAGTCATTGTTTTATTTTTGTTTTTTAAGTTATGGTCTGTAATTGATATTCCAAAGTTATTGAGTGGACAATGGGTGTGATGCTTCGATTCCTCTTCAATAAATAATAAATATTAATAAAACATCGGCCATATCAAAAACTCTAATACCATTTAAACATAACCCGACCCGAAGTGGGGTACAAGGTAATCAGTTCACCATATACACACATTCCTGACAGCGAAAGTCAATATTTACAAACCATCCAGAATAAAAATACCCAGAGTTCTATACAACCATACTCTTCCCCAAAAACCCACAATATACATTAGAAATCATATTTCCCTAAACAAAACACTCACCTTGTCTATCAGGGTACCAACTCCCCTCTATCACAGAGCTCTATCACCTGGTCTATCATGGTTTCCTAAAATATTAGATATTTGGGTGAGACACATCTTAGTAAGACGTATTAAATTATTTATAACATGTGGCGGTATAAGTTTCATTATATCATAATATACTCATTTCAGTGATAATACCATCTAAGAAAATATACAAATTCGTATTCATAATCATATAGATATAAAATACAATCTTTTATAAGCTTTATACCATTCTCAAATTCATGCACATGCAGCCCATATTTATTAGTGAAATTTCCCTAGGATAGGGGAGATTACACACCCATACATGTAGCTCCCCTCTGCTTTGATATGGTTTGTAACCCTGCCCGAATAGTTCGAGTGTGGCTACAACTGATACTTATCAGGGCACTCACCTTACTCAGTAAACTCTCAGTTGAAGATTTTTATTTTGCCCAAGTAATTTATGTTATTAAATTCACACTCTTTCATTTCCCATATTCATTTCTCAATCTAGCTCATGAGTGTCCTTGGTGACCAATTCATGTTTTGTCTACGCACGGCTGCCTGAGGATATTCTCCACGCCATGCTTCCCCTCATGGTCAGAGTTGTGCAGCCCAAAGGCTGGATCTAAACCACGGTTGGCCTACCCAGTTAGATCAAAATAAGAAATCCACCCATGCGTCTATAGTACGATTAGCCAACCTAACCCTGGTATGAACGCAGGGTTAGGCAGGTCAATCGTACTACAGACGATGGATTTCGTATTTTGATCCAACCGAGTAGGCCAACCGCGATTTAAATCCAGCCTTCGAACCACACAACCTTGACCATGGGGGGAAGTATGGCGTGGTCAAATCCTCAAGACAACCATGAGTTACAGACGACACATGGATGAGTTACAGTGGACACTCATGAGCTAGATTGTGAAATGGAAATAAGAAATGAAAGAATGTGAATTTAATTACATAAATAAATTGAGCAAAGAAAAAGTCTCTGCTCTAGGGCTTACTGAGTAAGGTGAGTGCCCTAATAAGTAATAGTTGTAGCCGCACCTAAGTTAATCGAGTAAGGTTACAAACGATATCAGAGCAGGGGGCGCTACATGTATGGGCGTATAATCTCCCCTATCCTCAAAAACTTGCGCTGATAAATATTGATTGCATGTGTATGAATTTGAGAAATTGAATATATCTTATGTTGGAATTGGTTTGATCCCAAGAGGGGGGTGAATTGGACATTTAAAAATTTTGGCTAATTTAAAACATTTTGCCGATTCACCACAGTTCATATCCCATTCAACATATATACATGTATGTGAAATGAGTTTAACAATGAAAACAAAAATACACACGTGCGCAGTATCTTTGTAAGAACCCGAACTGTGATATATGAGTTTAAATAAATAAGAGAAGGGAAAATTAAGAATTTAGCAGGATTCATCGACGAAACTAGAGTTCGCTGACGAAGTCTATGTATCGCTTGTCGACGAAGTTCAGAGGCTAATTGACGAGGAGAAGCAGAGAGATTTCAAAAAATTGTGGATCTCAGGCTCATTGACGAGGCCACCGCTTTGTCGACGAAGGCAATGGCAGATTTTTTGACGAGGATGCCCAAGTCAAAGGGCTATAAATATCAATTCTCTTTACTTCTCAACTAAGAAAACTAAATTATATATATATCTCTCTCTCTCTCTCTAAAATTCTCCCTACTTTCTATCTCTCAAGATTTCCTCACCGTTCGTAACAAGAATCGTAAATCTGAAGTTACCACGAGGATCGTGGAAGGATTCTCAACAAGTTCTACAGATTGGAATCCCGTTTTGGAGATTCTTGGGTTTCGGCGAAAAATCGAGGTAAGGCTCGATTTTCAATTCTGATCAAGTAGTTTTGTAAGGAACAGTGTTGTGAGTATATTTTGTACTGGTGATTGTAGGTTTTGGAACTCGGTTCATTGTTTAGGGGCCTTAGAGTTCGGGATTTGCTATTCGGGGAAAGGGTAAGGGGAATTGTGTTTATATCGGTTATTTTTGAAATCTAACTCGGTGGAATTGTAGTCCACGGTCCTATGTGTGTTTTGACTACTTATTTGGGGGGATCTAATGGGGAAAACTATGGGTTTTTCATGATTATAGTTTTGGAAAAAAGGAGGTGACGGGCTACATCCCAGGTTTGGTTGGAAACTGAGCGCATATGTTGATTTGTACTGTGTTATGGGGATGACTGTGTCTTGACTTATTTAAACTGAATATTTTTGGAAAACTATGATTTTAGATTACCAAATGGGTATGATTTGTTTGGTTATATGAGCATGCATATGTGTGTGATTAGTTTAAATGCTAGTAGGAACGCGGTTCCGAATTGTTCCAGGTACTGAGAGTGTCTGGCTCTATATCCGAGGGCGTATGAATTCACTGACCATAGATTAGCAGAGGTTCAGCTCTATATCCGAGGGTGTGAGCCTATTCCGGCAAATCAGGCCGAATGGTGTGGATCCACCAGTTAGCGCCGGTACGTTGCCATGGGAGTCGGGGACTGGCCATGTGCCTGTGGCGCCATGTTATGCGAGTTCGCTACGAGCCAACACCGTATGTCACGGGCCGGCTTCGGGCCAATGGGTGTGACAACACTGGGATTGCTGATCATGTGTATGTGTGCATGTATGCACTGTGTAAAATTAGTATCAGACTGCATTTAACTGCGTGTATGTTGCATCATAATAACACTCAAATGCCACACACCGATATAACCTGTGTTCTTCCTTACTGAGAGGTGTCTCACCCCTACTGTACGTACATTTTTACAAGTCCTTCGAGTAACCGGAACTAGCGTCCTAGTGTAGGGAGCATAGTGGTCAGTGTACTACGATTAGCACTTGGGTAAGTGCTAGGACTGTATTTTGGTGGGTTGCCATTTTGAGATGTATTTTGGCACCCATTTGTACATTTGTGATAGAGCTTATTTCTACACTTGTATAGACTCTGGTATGGTACTGCATATATATATATAGAATGACCTTTTTCATTGTGTATATTCTGTGGTGGTTGGATGTGTTTAGGGTGCATGGGAACCCCAAGGGGTCAAACCCTCATCATTTGTACAATATCTTTGGATGGTTTATTGGATACAGGGACAGGTTAGATTACATTATCACCACTGGGTCCCATTTCCGGGTTCAGGGCATGATAACTTGTATTAGAGCTAACCAGGTTGTTAGAGCTTGTAAACTTCGTTAAGCTTAGCTGTGAGTACATACCGGAGTATAGGATTTTGGATATGGGTAGAGTTGGTTGAGGGTTGTTCGGTTGCTAAATTGGGATTTGTCAATGGTATTCCATGTTTTTCCTGGGATGACGATTCCAGTAAAAGAAGGGCAGATCATTAATGACTTTCGTGTCGAAGTGATAGGACAAACTTGGACCTAGTAGGGAGTAGTTAACACGATTAGTGTATATCATTGTGTTAACTGTACGTGTTGTAAGGATACTGATAGATTCCTATAGTGATGCAGAATGGACCCCAAGGATAATGACCTGGGAAGTGGTTCCGAGGAGACTGTGAGTGATGGGTCCCAATCTGTGCCTTGGGGTTTGACGAGGCAGGTGTTACGGGAGATCGGGCGGAGTGTGAGGAGACGCGAGCGCTCTCCTACTGCTTCGGGGTGTACCATCGAGAGGTTCACACGCATGCATCCTTTGACGTTCTCTGGAGGACCTAACCCAACGATAGCTGACGATTGGGTGGAGATGATTGAGAGGATCTTGGAGGTCCTGCACTGCACTAATAGGCAGCGAGCCCTCTACGCTACCTTCTAGCTATCTGGGTAGGCGGGTCGATGGTGGACTGCGGTGAGTCTGTTGGAGAAGTAGGGAGCCGATCTTGAGGAGATGTCTTGGAGCCATTTCAAGGAGGTGTTCTTTGATAGATACTTCCCGGCTTCTGTACGTGATGCGAAGGTGGATAAGTTTTCTGCTCTAACCCAGGGGAGTATGACGGTGCAAGGGTATGCGGCTCGGTCTATAGAGCTATCCCGATTTGCATCGTATTTGATCTCGAGTGAGTATGAGAAGACTCGGAGATTTGAAAAGGGTCTGAGGAAGGATATCCGCAGACTAGTGGGTATGCTTCAAATCTGCGAGTTCTCGGTGTTGGTGGATAAAGAAACAGTGATTGAGACCGGTATCCGAGAGGACGAGGTGGATCAAGAATCGAGGAAGAGGATGGTACCTTCTAGTTCTCAGATAGGATCTCATCAGGGATCATGGAAGAAGAGGAACAAGGGCTCGAGTTACTACCAAAATACCGAGCGCCAGGATTCTCAGAAGAGCCAAACTAGGGATCATTGTATCAGATGCCACGGATGGCACGAGGGTGAGTGCCGGTCATTTAAGGGTAATTGCTACAATTGTGGCCAACCAAGTCACATGTTTCGTGATTGTCGTGCCCCGAAGCGAGATGTGCTTGCATCTAGTGCGAACCGAGGGAGCAATCAGATACCTCAGGGAATCGTTCAGACGAATACAGCTCCGGCCAAAGTATACTCTCTTACTCCAGCGAACACTGAGCATACACGGAATGTGGTGACAAGTACCTTATTATTGCTTTCAAATAAGGGTTCTATTTTGTTTGATTCGGTTGCAACCCATTCTTTTATATCTGTGAATTTTATGGGACGGTGTGGGGTTGAGACCCGAGACATGAACGAGGTGTTATCTGTTACTATGCCATCTGGGAATGTATCTCTTTGTAGGAATATGTTGGTAGATTACCCAATGGTAATTCAGGGGAAGCCGCTATAGGTGAATGGATTGGTTGTTCTCCAGTTATGTTGTGATTGACTGTCATAGGAAGGTGGTAGTTTTCAAACCTCCTAGGGAGCATGAGTATGAATTTGTGGGATTGTGTGTGTGTCCAGCACCACAGATTCTGTCAGCATTGCAGGCGATGAGGTTACTCTTGGACAGGTGTCAGGGGTACCTAACTTGTGTGAAGGAATCACCGCAGGATGAGTTGAGGCTCGAGAACATTCAGGTAGTCAGTGAGTTCTCGGATGTGTTTCTTGATGATTTACCTGGTTTACCTCCGGATCGTGAGGTGGAGTTTGCGATAGAGTTGCTGCCTAGTAAGGCACCAATTTCTAAAGCTCCGTACCGGATGGCTCCAGCAAAACTTCGAGAGTTAAAGGAGCAGGTGCAGGAATTACTGGACAGGGGATTCGTTCGACCTAGTGTTTCACACTGGGGAGCTCCATTATTATTTGTGAAAAAAAAAGGATAGGTTGATGCGGATGTGCATTGATTACAGTGACATTATTAAGGTAACTGTGAAGAATCGCTATCATTTACCTCGTATAGATGATCTCTTTGACCAATTGCAGGGGATGCGGGTCCTTTCGAAGGTCGACTTGCGGTTAGGATATCATCAGGTCAGGGTCAGGTCTGAGGGTGTTGCGAAGACAACTTTCCAAAACAGATATGGCCACTAAGAGTTTTTAGTCATGCCTTTTGGGTTGACGAAAGCTAGAACGGTGTTCATGGATTTGATGAACAGGGTTTTCCATGAGTACCTGGATCGATTTGTGGTGGTATTCACTGACGATATTCTGGTATACTCAAAGAGTTCGAAAGAGCATAGGGACCACTTGAGGTTAGTATTACAGACTCTCTGGGAGAAGAAGTTGTATGCTAAACTGAATAAGTGTGAATTCTGGATGAGTCAAATTGCATTCTTAGGCCATGTGGTGACTGTTGATGGTATATCAGTTTATTCTAGCAAAATTGAAGTTGTGGTCGACTAGGTAAGGCCGAAGAGTGTGCAGGAGGTTCGGAGTTTTCTAGGACTAGCAGGTTACTATCATCGATTCATGGAGGGGTTCTTTAAACTGTCTGGGCCTCTGACTTGATTGACTAGGAAGGGAGTGCAGTTTGTGGGGACCAGTGATTGCGAGCAGTGCTTTCAGGAGTTGAAGCACCGGCTGGTTACCGCTCCAGTTTTGACCATTCCTTCGGGGGATGATGGGTTTGTGATTTATAGCAACGCGTCTCTAAAGGATCTGGGATGTGTGCTTATGCAACAAGGTAAGGTAGTAGCGTATGCTTCTCGACAACTGAAGGAATATGAGAAAAACTACCCTACGCACGATTTGGAGTTAGCTGCTGTTGTATATGCACTGAAGATCTGGCGACACTATCTATATGGTGTGCAGTGTGAGATCTTCACTGATCATAAGAGCCTTAGGTATTTCTTCATGCAGAAGGAGTTGAATATGAGGTAGAGATGGTGGCTTAAGTTGATTAAAGACTACAATTGCACGATTAGTTATCATCCGGGGAAAGCCAATGTGGTGGCTGATGCGTTGAGTCGAAAGTCAGAACTTGCGGCTGTATCTGTAGTTGTAACTCAGTGTCACATCAGACAGGATTTAGAGAGCTCAGGTATAGAGTTAGTGTCTGGTGATCATCATGTTTTCATTGCTAGCTTGGTGATCCAGCCAACTTTGTTTGAGCGTATAAAGGCCGCGGAGGATAGTGATGTAGAGTTGGCAAAGGTTATGGAAAAGGTACAACAGGGATTAGCTACAGGGTTTAATATCTTTTAGGGAGGTGGGCTAAGGTTTGGGACTAGGTTATGTGTTCTGAACGACAATGAGATTAGAAAAACGATTATGGAGGAAGCGCATCATTCTTTGTTTGCAGTACATCCTCGTAGTACAAAGATGTAGTTGGACTTGCACGAGACCTTCTGGTGGTCTGGTATGAAGAGGCAGATTACTCAGCTTGTGGAGCAGTGTCTGACATGTCAGCAGATGAAAGCTGAACATCAGAGGCCGACAAGACCATTGCAACCTTCGCCTATTCCAATATGGAAATAGGAGCATATTTCCATGGATTTTTTGACCGGATTGCCTCTAGCACTTCATGGGCAGAATGCTATTTGGGTGATCGTGGAAAGATTGACGAAATATACTCATTTCATACCGATGAAGGTTGGCTACCCTTTAAGTAGGCTAGCGGAGTTGTATGTGCATGAGATTGTGAGCAAGCACGGGGTACCGGTGTCCATTGTGTCAAATCGAGATCCGAGGTTTACTCCTCGATTCTAGACGAGCTTGCAGGAGGCACTGGGGACGAAGCTTACTTTCAGTACAACGTTCCACCCCCAGGCTGATGGACAGTCGAAGAGGACGATACAGATTCTAGAAGATATGTTGCGGGCTTGTGTGTTGGACTTTGGTGGTAGATGGATATAGTTTATGCCACTAGTAGAGTTCACTTATAACAACAACTTCTAAGCTAGTATTGGGATGGCACCGTTCGAGGCTTTGTATGGTCGAAGGTGTCGATTTCCTTTATGTTGGGATGAGGTTGGTGAATGTCAGGTGTTAGGACCTGAACTTGTACAGCAAACGAATGATAAGGTGGGCTTGATCCGAGAGAGGATTAGATTAACTCAGAGTCGGCAGAAGAGTTATGCAGATGTTTGCCGCTGTGATTTGGAGTTCGAGGTAGGGGGTAAGGTATTTCTGCGTATCGCTCTAATGAAAGGGGTGGTGAGATTTGGGAGGAAGGGCAAGCTAAACTCGAGATATATCGGACCATTCGAGGTACTTGAGTGAGTGGGTCTGGTAGCTTACAGGATAGCACTACCCTCGGCACTCTCGAGGGTCCACAATGTATTTCACGTATCCAGGTTGAGGAGGTACGTGCTAGATCCATCACATGTTATTAGCTATGGTGAGTCGGAAATTGGGGATACTTTAGCGTATGAGGAGATAACTATTCAGGTTTTGGACTGTAAAGTTTAGAAGCTTCGTACGAAAGAGCTACCATTAGTGAAGGTATTGTGGCGAACCCACGAGGTTGAATAAGAGAGAGGCAAATTGGGAATTTAGCAGGATTCATCGACGAAGCCAATGTTGTCGATGAAGTCCATGTATCTCTCGTCGACGAAGTTCAGAGGCTCGTCGACGAAGGAAATGGCAGATTCGTCGACGAGTACATCATTTCGTCAATGAGGACGCCCGAGTCAAAGGGCTATAAATATCAATTCTCTTTACTTCTTAACTAAGAAAACTAAATTATATCTCTCTCTCTTTAGAATTCTTCCTACCCTCTATCTCTCCAGATTTCTTCACCATTCATCGCGAGAATCGTAAATCTGAAGTTACCACGAGGATCATGGAATGATTCTCTACAAGCTTTATGGATCGGAATCCCGTTTCGGAGATTTTTGGGTTTCGGCGAAAAATCGAGGTAAGGCTCGGTTTGCAATTCTGATTCAGTAGTTTTGTAGGGAACAATGTTGTGAGTATATTTTGTGCTGGTGATTGTTGGTTTTGGAATTCGGTTCGATGTTTAGGGTCCTTAGAGTTCGAGATTTGCTATTCGGGGTAAAGGTAAGGGGAATTGTGTTTATATCGGTTATTTTTTAAAACGGACTTGGTAGAACTGTGGTCCACGGTCCTGTGTGTGTTTTGGCTACTCATTTGGGGGCCTTTAATGGGGAAAACTATGGGTTTTTCATGATTACAATTTTAGGAAAAAGGGGGTGACGGGCTGCATCCCTAGTTTTATTGGAAACCGAGAGTACATGTTGATTTATACTGTGTTATGGGGATGGTCGTGCCTTGACTTGTTTAAACTGTATATGTTTGGAAATTCATGATTTTAGATTACCAAATGGGTGTAGTTTGTTTGGTTATATGAGCATGCATGTGTGTGTGATTGGTTAAATGCTAATAGGAAAGCGGTTCCGAATTGTTCCAGGTACTGAGAGTGTCCGGCTCTATATCCGAGGGCATGAGCCCATTCTGGAAGATCAGGGTGAAGGGTGTGGATCCACCAGCTAGCGTCGGTACAATGCCATCGGAGTCGGGGACTAGCCATGTGCCGATGGCACCGTGTTACGCGGGTTGGCTACGGGCCAACGCCGTATGTCGCAAGCCAGCTTCGTGCCGATGGGTGTGACGACATCGGGATTGCTGATCATGTGTATGTGTGCATGTATGCACTGTGTAAAATTAGTACTGGACTGCATTTAACTGCGTGTATGTTGCATCATGATAACACTCAAATGCCACACACCGGAACTAGGGTCCTGGTGTAGGGAGCGTAGTGGCTGGTGTATTGCGATTAGCGCTTGGGTAAGTGCTAGGATTGTATTTTGGTAGGTTGCCATTTTGAGATGTATTTCGACACCCATTTGTACATTTGTTGTAGTGACCCGAAGAATAATATTATTTTAATAATAAAGGGGGAGGAAAATGGACCTACTATGCCATCTCGGTCTCGTCCAAAGCCTTCATATGCATTATTTTCCTATTCGCTTCACATGGATGTAGATGATGCAGTTCCTATTGGCGGAGATGTTGGACATACAACACATTGTCCAGAGCCTTCATACCTATTAGATGACCTTCTCGATGCGGAGGAGGTGGATGCACCTGCTATGCCACCTCGGTCTCATCCAGAGCCTTCATATGCATTATCTCCTCATCCGCTTTGCATGGATGTAGATGATGCATTCCTATTGGTGGAGATGTTGCGCATACAACACGTCGTCTAGAGCCTTTGTACCTATTAGACAACCTTCTCAATGCGAAGGAGGTGGATGCACCTACTATGCCGTCTCGGTCTCGTCTAGAGCCTTCATATGCATTATCTCCCCATTTGTTTCGCATGGATGTAGATGATGCAGTTCCTATTGGCGGAGATACAAGACATACAGCATGTCAACGGGACAGGACACTAGATACAGAGGAGATGCCAAGAGAGGCAAAAGCCGACAGCATCCACCTCGAAACCAGAGACGACCCCTATGCGGCATGAAGTAGTATGATCGATTATTTTTATTTCATTTGTACTACATCTATTTTCTTATTTTTTTTTCATTTGTATAGCATCGTTGTATTATTTATGTACAAAATTAGGAATATTTATTCATTTTCCTCAGCATGTATATGTGAATGAAAGTTGTGTATGACAGGTGTGAATGAAAGTTGTAAATAAATGTTGTGACAATTTCCACCTTCCCAATTAAAATTATTTTCTTTTAGTAGTTGCATGGATTTCAACAGGTGCTTTTTGAATAGGTGCATGGATAGGATATAGTCATTTTTTAAAAGGAGACTCTGCTTCCTATATTTTCAGTATTTTGATACGTTGAATGTGTACGAAAATTCTGAATGAAATTTGAGAACATACTGGTATCGATTGTCTAGGAAAAATATATATTTTTTTAATAGGTGCGTGGATGCGATATAGTCATTTTTTAAAAAGAAACTTTACCAAAATTTTTACAGTAATTTGATACGTTGAATGTATATGAAAGTTGTGAATGAAATTAATTTGTGAACATACTGGTATCGATTGTCTACGAAAAATATTTTCTTTGAATAGGTCCGTGGATGTGATATGGTCATTTTTTAAAAGGAGACTGCCAAAATTTTTACAATTTTGATTCTTTATATAATTGGAAGCCCAAACCACACTAAATGATATTATTCATATTATAGAATGTTGGTTCAACTACAAAGGAAAATTATAATTTAAGTTTTGTACCAACAAATGATAAATTTATAATTTAATTTGTGTACATTAATGATAAATTAATTATATTTTAAGAATTAGTTAACTGGAACATGACCTTATAAGTTGTAAGGTGGATATGTATATCAAATTTTGAGCTCCAATACTTACTTGATATTATTTATATTATAGAATATCGGTTCAACAACAAATAAACAACTCAAAGTGCATGGCTGAATATGGACAATGGGAGTCACTAGTCAACAATATAACAATCAAACGTTATAAATATACACTAATAACAAGTTTATTGTACTTGAATGAGGATCAACCAATGCAAAATATATTAAAGCAAAAGAATTCTTCCATCTATTGCCTCCTACTATTACAGGCTCACATTGTAGAAATTTCATTAAGACATTATTTGACAAATAAATAATGCTTGCATGAAAGCATTGAATCCTATAACTTTACTTAAACAAATATGCTAAGTACTCTTGATGTGTTATGTAGTGAATTGAAGAATAATATTATTTTAATAAAGAGGGAGGAAAATGGAAACAAGAACAGAATGAGGCAGTAGACTTCGTCGACGAACGCGGAGCGTTTGTCGATGACATTGCATTTTGGGGATAATCATAATTTCAGGAAAATTGCCAAGCTTCGTCGACGAACACAGGATTTCATCGATGAAGGTCTTCAGGATTTCATCGACGAAAACAAGGTTTCGTCGACGAGAAAATACCAAAAGGTGGATTTGAGCTGCTCTGAATTTCATCAACGAATATAGCCACTTTTCATTCCTGAGTGGAAGTGGGATCACGTATCCATGGATTTTGTTACAGGGCTGCCGCCAGCGTCGCATGGTCAAAATGCCATTTGGATGGTGGTTGATAGACTAACGAAGATAGCGCACTTTCTGCCTATTAAGATTAGCTACCCTATGAACAGGTTAGTAGAGATTTATATACAGGAGATTGTTCGACCCCATGGAGTGCCGATATCCATAGTCTCAGACCGTGACCCACGTTTTACATCACGGTTCTAGAGGAGTTTACAGGAGGCACTAGGGACTCAGCTAGCACTCAACACAACTTTTCACCCTCAGACTGAGGGTCAAACTGAGAAAACCATCCAGGTATTGGAAGATATGCTCCGTGCCTGTGTGCTAGACTTTGGAGGTAGCTGGATTCAGTTTTTACCGCTAGTTGAATTTGCTTATAATAATAGTTATTAGACTAGCATCGGCATGGCATCCTACGAAGCATTATATGGTAGGAGATGTAGATCTCCTCTTTTTCTGGGATGAAGTAGGTGAACGGCGAGTTTTGGGACCTAAAATAATTCAGCAGGTGTGTGATAAAGTCCGATTTATTCGAGATAGGATCAGTGCAGCGCAGAGTCGGCAGAAAAGCTACGCGGATACACGCCGCCAAGAACTGGAATTTGAAGTGGGTGATCATGTATTTCTGAGAATAACTCCACTGAAGGGAATCTTGAGATTTGGGAAGAAATGGTAAGTTGAGCCCTAGGTTTATTGGCCCATTTGAGATACTTGAAAATATTGGTTCAGTAGCCTACCGGCTAGCTTTACCGCCATCTCTATTTCGAGTTCATGACTTATTTCATGTTTCTATGCTAAGGAAATGCATCTCAGACCCTTCCCATATTATCAGCCATGCAAAATTGGAAGTCAGTAAGGCTTTAGCATATGAAGAGGTACCAATACAGATTTTGGACAGAAAGGTTCAGACTTTATGCACTAAAGAAATATAGTTAGTTAAAGTTTTGTGGTGGAATCACGCCACAGAGCAAGCTTCTTAGGAACTCGAGGAGCAGATCAGACAGAGATACCCGCAGTTGTTCCAATAAGAATAGAGATACCCAGGTAAAGTATAATAGTTAGATAAGTTTCTTTTGCGTGTACATGTATTGATTTTGATTAGTAGATAGTTTTTACTTTTATACGTGTAATTTCCCAAAACATAGTATGTAACCACGGTATTCCTCCGCCACAAGTGAGGGAAGGTAATAAAATAAGTAGACCCTTTTCTTTTAATAGATTGTAACGTCCCTCAATTTCTTAACATAAAATATCACATAGTAAATAAAATGGTCAACCCGAACCCATGGGTAGCGGGGACACCTGTCAAACACAGCGGAAAACCTAGTAGCAGTAAACATAAAATCTCAAACATCCAATCATAAAACATAATACCAGAGCATTCTATACATCCTCACATACATCCAAATATCTCTAGGGTCAAACACAAAATAACTCTGACGCTATTACAAAATCTTACCCTTCTCACAGGGTAATCTCACTAGCTCAACGGCGGCCCTGACCCGCCAGTCTCTCAGGAGCTCCTGAAAAATTAATTAAGTTTGGGGGTGAGACACTTCTCAGTAAGGGAAAATAAACTAAATACAGCTGTGTGGCAACATGAATATTTAATGCATTTGTACGTATACAGTACATTTCAGAATTCTATAAACATAATCATATCGTACTGGGTAAACATATATTTTCACATCTGTTAATAAATCATATCATACATAAAATCATCTGTTATAACTATACTACTGAAAACAAACCCAGGATGACTAGCTAGCTGGTGTCATGTATTACCCCCCATGATGGGTTGTGTAGCCCGAAGGCGGAACCCGATAATGGCTGGCCGACCACTGCCGAATCAAATATGTCTGTAAGTACGATGAGCCCGCCACACCCTGGTCCGGACTGCCAGGTGGACATCCACACTCTACTGAAAGCCATATCGTCTATCCATCTCCCATCCCCTTGTGGGACAGTAGCACTAATAAGGCCTCGTGCCAAAATGAACCCATAGCTACGGTACCGAGCTCCTGGTCTGAACTAAACTGACATCCTAATTGTGAAAACATATAATACATGATCACACGTAACATCATTACGGCCTCGTGCCAAAAACATAGATACGGCCTCGCGCCGAAATCATACATATGGCATCACGCCAAAATCATAGTAAATATGGCCTCACGCCAATAATATAAATACGGCCTCGTGCCGATAGCATAAATACGGCCTCGTGCCGATAACATAAATACATGGCCTCGCGCCAATAACATAAATACGGCCTCGTGCCGATAACATAAATATATGGCCTCGCGCCAAAATTGTTTTAGGTATATATATACTGAAAATACATCATTTATTACATAATCGTCAAAACCATCACAACATAACTCATATTTTCATAATACCTGAAATCATGCTTGGTTCGTGAAATCTTTCACATCATAATACATTTCACATAAAATAATATTCATGCGACACATATGCTGTTAAAAGTCATACTTCATATTCTAAAATCGTGAATTCCTTACATCTCATACATACATATACATTTTAATCATCATAGCAGTATTTTCCCAATCGTACATTTCATTCGTAATGCACAATATAACATATGCTTTTCTGAAAATAAATTTACTCGTAATCAATAATAATTTGTATGGAAAATTATTGCTTTAGTTTATTCCCTTACCTGACTATTAAGAAATTCCTTATGACCCAAAATGTCACGCCCTTGGCGCCCGAAATTTAATTCTTGCAATTTACACTTTCCCCAGATTAATTAATTTATTTCTCCAAAATAATACTCATCTAGCCTCCCTTAGGCTCCATATACCTCAAATTAATAATTAAACTATTATTTAACATCCCCACTTAATTTTCCAAATTTTGCCTGTGGGTCCCAAATTTACACCCGCGGCGCTCACCCGGGGCCTAAATTCTAGAAATCCTACTTCAGTCCCAAATGCTTAATATTTTAGCATTTCTAAATTAATGCTAACTAATTAAAAATAAACCCCTTAATAATCGCCACACCCCAAATTTGGGGTTTTGGCCCAACACTCCCACAGGAATTCCATCCCACTAGACTTGTAGAGAATCATCCCTAGATTCTCGTAGTGGTGTCCGTTCATCAATTGGGCTTATATTTTGCAAGAAATTAAAGAAAAAAGGGGAAATGGCTTACCCCAAGGAATACGCTTAGGCCGCTCCTACCACCGATCCGCTCCGATAGAAATAACGGCAGCGGCGAATGGAGTCCAGTGGTATTTTTGGATTTTCGATCGGGCGAAAATCCATCACGAAATCGAGGAGAGAGGGAGAGAGAACGTGAGGAGAGAGAGAGAGATTACAGAGAGTTGCAGGATAAACAAAACAAATAAATAAATAAAGAAGAAGAAGAAGAAGAAGAAGAAGAAGAAGAAGAAGAAGATAGAATATAAAAGGGGGGGGGGGCGTGAATCATTTATCAGAAGTCACTTGAAGCTTCAAAGAAGCTCCGGGAATGACTCCATCGGACCTCAAGCTTGCCAGAGAAGAATGTTATTCTTTATTAATACAAGGTCTCATTGAACCAACCAATTCCTCTTGGGCATGTAGAGCGTTTTATGTTGAAAAAAGATCAGAAAAGATCAGGGGAAAAAAGAGATTAGTTATTGATTATAAGCCGTTGAATGTGTTTATCAGGGATGACAAGTTCCCTATTCCAAAAGCTAGAACACAGTTCATCCATCTCGCTGAAGCACAAATATTTTCAAAGTTCGATCTCAAAGGTGCATTTTGGCAACTCGGTATTCACCCAGATGACAGATACAAGACAGCATTCTGTGTTCCAAATGAACAGTTCCAATGGACAGTCTTGCCCTTCGGTTTAAAGATCGCGCCGTCACTGTTTCAAAAAGCGATGACTAGGATATTCAATCCTATTCTACATAGTACTTTGATTTACATCGATGATATATTATTGTTTTCAAAAAGTCTTGCAGATCACCATCAGCTTCTTGAACATTTCCACCAGCTGGCATCACAATACGGGATAATGCTATCAGAAAAGAAAAGTGTGATTGGACAAAAAGAAATTGATTTTCTGGGGATGAAAATTTCCCGCGGTACCATCTGTCCAGGTCCACATCTCGCAGAGCAATTATTGAAGTTTCCAGATACTAATCTTTCTATCAAAGAAATTCAACAATTTCTTGGCCTAATTAATTACATCAGAGACTTCATCCCGCACGCAAGCCATCACACCAGTTCCTTGTCACAGCTGTTGAAAAAGAAACCTCCCCCATGGGGCCTTGATCAGACAAATGCTGTCAAACATTTGAAAAAAGCTGCCAAAGATCCACCGCCTCTGACTATTCCATCTACCGGCAATCTTATCCTCCAGTCAGATGCAAGTGACCATTATTGGGGTGCACTATTACTTGAAGATAAGGATAACAGAAGAACCTACTGTGGACACGCAAGTGGAGAATTCAAAGATTCGCAGAAGCATTATCACACCGTATTCAAAGAGATAATTGCGGTGAAAAATGGAATCCAAAAGTTTGACTTCTACGTCAGATCGAAGCACTTCACAGTTGAAATGGACAACTCTTCTTTTCCGAAGATGCTTGATTTCTACAACAAGATTCTCCCTGATCCACAGATTTTAAGACTGAAAGACTGGTTTTCCCGATATGACTTCTCCGTGAAGCATATAAAAGGCGATCATAATGTTCTCGCAGACATGTTATCTCGCCCCAGGAAAACAGCCTTCATCATATCCAAATACCAAGCCATACCACTAATACTCATGGCCTCATCTTCTTCCTCACCTCGTGATATCCTTTACCTCAGTGCCTCTACCCAGATATACTTTCCTCCAGAAATAGACCCTGACACCACTGATCCAGATAAAATCAAAACTTGTGCAAAAACCTTCTATTACCACTATGCCAAGACCATAGGCCAATACCCTACCTTGCCAGCCTACCCATTCCTTAATCTCTACGTTATCAACCCATCATCCTTCAATACACATGTATTATGGTATCTCTGGTATCTTTCTGTTTTGCAGGTACATGCTGTATTCCTCCCTCTACAAGAGACGTATGCTCACCTTGATGATCCAGCCAACCAGAAATCACTGTTTTGGACCTTCCTCCAGTTGTTCAATCCACTATCCACATGGAGAAGGAAGTTGACCGCTCTCACAGGAAACCACAACCTCTGGAAGATGGACCCGTCTAAAGCTACTACTGTACACAGTATCTTCATACTCCATCGACCGTATTTCTACAATCCTACCAGAAAGCTGTTATGGTCCCAGAATCAAGCTTATGAATGGGATACATTGTACAACCTCTCTACATGGCCAAGATACAAGTTCTCACTGCTGAACCACCTCTGTGAATTGAATGACCTGATGTCCTGCTCTGAGCTCGTCAGACTCATTCCGGACGAGATTCCTGCTCCAAAGCCACCAGATCCTCCAGATCCAGATGATCCAATGGACATAGATGATGAAGACAACCCCTACAAGAAAATGACGTTCTACCATTCGATGCATGGACAGATTACGGATGAAGACTACATCAACCTCAATCTCTCACCATCGTGCAGAAGTCCAAAATGACAAGCTACGTTCGTGTCTGCTTTATGTATTATTGTTGTTAAAGTCCACACTGGTGGGCCATCCTATGTCTGTGTGTATTGTAAGTTTGCGTGTAAGCCAAGTTTGTTGGCTTAAAGTCTTAAAGTCTTGCATAATTAAAGGTGGTGGGTCACTCCCGCACAAATGCAACCGCCCATGTGCTGTCACCTTTATTTATGTCAGTTGTCAGTAGTTGAGTCCTCTTTGTCAAAGATGTCAGTCGACGCCACAAAGTCTTCACCGACTTTGCTTTATGTCATCGTCCATCTTTATGTCTCTTTCAAGTTTGCTTTATGTCACTCTCGTTGTTTACGTATCATGTAAGTCTCGGGGTTTCGAACCTCTATATAAAGGGACTGCCTTCCCTCTTGTAAGGCAGAGGTGGAACAACTCAGACCAGAGTTAGAGAAATAAATTTCCTTTGTGTGCTCCTTCATGGCTTTCTAATCTCCTTCTTCCCCTAAAGGCTATTTGCCCGAAGGACTTCTATTCCCTTACTTCTATGGACTTGTAATGTCTTTATGATATTACGAGGGATATCTTTACAGTGGATACCCGTAACCTGCCAAGTCACTGAGGAGTGGCGCTAGGCTAACTTCTGGTTTAACGAAACTGTAATGGGTTCCTTGCAATGATCATATCATGGTGCCGAGTATGCTCTGTGCTTGCCTCTATGAGGATCCTGCACATCAGAAAGGTAGTACGGTCCCCAAAGACCTCCTCTGGTAAAGCACTTGGTTGAAGGACCCGAGTTCTCCGTTTGAGTGGCCGTGTGGAAGGCCTGTGTTGGAGATGTGGTCTTAGATTGGTTGCTTTCCTTTGGAAGGTCTTGGGGCTCCCGACTCTCGTGTGGTATCAGAGCCATGTCCTTGCTTGGAGTCTAGGAAAGTTGAGGTCATAGAAGTAAATTATAGAAGAACGAGGTGCAAATAACTGAAAGGGGAAACACACAAACCATGGATTCTCATTCACAAAGCTCAGAAATTACATTTGCTCGACTCTCTTCTTCCATCTCTCTACCTCCTTCCATTAAGAAAACCACTTCTTCCAAGATTACAAATCTAGTAGAATATTCCTATATTCCTGAGCAGAATCAGATTCAGGAAACCTCTCTTCCTCTTGTAAATCCTTATAATATTTTCAGAAGAAAAAAGTCTCTAGCTAATCAAGTTCGTACACTTCTCATTTCTCACAATCGACAACAAGTCAAGGAGTTCATTCAGACAACCGCTCTTGACAAATGTCTCATTCCAGCCTCATCCAAAGAACAGTACGTCGATCTTGAGATCGACCAAGATCTCATCAACCAGTGGATAAGAGAAGGCTACACGCATCTTCACTTTGGTGCAGTCAGATTACTACTCACTCTTCATGGCAGAAAAGGACTTCCAGTCACCGCCAGAATCACACTGCTCAACACAACGTACATGCAGTATGAGCATGCAGCAATTAGTACCCCGCTTACCACTCTCCAAGCTGGTAGCGTGTGTCTCACATTCTTTCCCAACTTCAACATTCCTCTCAGAGACAAGAACCTCAAAAACTGCATAAAGGTTCAACTGCACATATCTGGTGCTCCACAAGTCTCATCAGCCTACATGGCTACTCTGCATCATCAGCTCATCTACAGACTACAAGATCATGCTGTCGATCTTCCTCTTCCAGGACAGTCTGAAGATACTATCCTTATCACTGCTGAACGCGAAGATGATGTTCCTACCATTTTACAGATCCCACGACAAATCCCTAGAGAAGAACTGAAGCAACTGACCCCTCTTGAATGGATTTCCAGCTATGAACAGCTTCATCAACAATCTTCACCTATCCATCTTTCAGATCCTAAATTCCAAAGACTTCCAGATGGTACGGTAAAAACAGTATTCAGCCCGAAAGATACAGCTTCATCTAGCACACCTCCGATGTTCCAGTCACTAATGATAAAGCCTGTTACTTTCGAGGATGACATTCCAGTCAGTTATGTTGAAGCAGACGGATCCCCCATCTATACAAACAAAATTGAAGGTCACTTCATATGGGATGTTGATCCATCCATGTGCGATCCAGATTGCTCCTGTCGACAAACACAAAAAAGAGAAACTAAACCATCCTGCAAACCCTTTTCTCCTCATAGAAAACCTGATGACCCATCCAGCCCATGGATAGGCATCCGACGCCCAGATCCAAAACCAAAACCTTTGTGGATCTATGATAGAGCCCTTGAAATTCTTCAAGAAGAAGGTCTCCTTCCTCCTGAAGAACCTGAACCAGAACCTTATCAAACTGAACCCTACCAAACTCCAGTTTCCAAATTACCACAATCTCAGCCAATTCCCTGTTTCATGGCTTCTCCGTATGACAAACAGTTTCCACCCTTGGAACCAAGGTCATGCACAGAGTCCAATCTTCATTCGAGACCATTCATCCAACCCTCTGAAGTTCAACCAGACGGATCAAGGAAGCTTCCATCTCAAGCTGAACAAGTTCTGAACTGGCAAACCCAGAATGCTAGAACGCAGAACACGACGTTGACAGCCATTGATCATAAAGTTGACAGACTCATCCATCATGGCGCTCAGATGAATCAACGATTTGATACCCTTGATTCCAGAATTGAAGCATTATATGATGATCTCAAAAGGAGAATCGATGTTCTTAGTTCTAAACTTAGACAATTCATTTCTGAAGGATACTTTGGATCATTATTCAGTGTTAAAGAAGAAGAAATCAGAAGACTTAGAGAAGAAGTATCACAAATTGAACGAGAATATTGTCCAACTTCCACACCAACCTATACTCCTAAAGCCTTTCCATATGCTCCATCATATTCCTTCATTCCACAATCACCACCCACACCATCCTACAGACAGCTTGATTACTCCAAACATTTTAAATCTACTGCTGAAATCCTCAAGAAACATTCTCTTATTCCAGCAGCTCCCATTACTCACAGATCTCCAATTCCAGCAAGACCTTTACCACCTGAACCTATTCATCAGTCACCTGAACCTGTTAATCAAAAACTCAAAAGCCCATTTGTATCACCTGATCAATCTCCATCCTTTCTCGCTGATCCTATTCCTGAAATACCTATTGAAGACAACAGTGATGTTTCCACTGAAATTGAAACATCATCCTCCTCCTCAGATCAAGAGATTACTGATCTCACCAACATGATGATGGCATCTCCCACAGAACCAGGATCGTCCAGAACTCAAGAATTCCATGATGAAACCGATACCACAGTTCCTATTGTGGAAGAACCCTCTAAAGCCACCTCGGCTCCTCCTCAATCGGTTCCTCATCATTCAAACAACAACTCATGGTTCTCTTTTGATGGATTGCCTCCAACTAAATGGAGAGACAGAATTGGTGAATTCGGTGCATGGATTGATCTCCAACTCTCAAAGCCCAGGAACACATTACAATCAGTTCTTGTTGAATTTACATCCAGATTTACTGGCACACTAAGAGATTGGTTTCAAAGTCTTGGTGAATTCAGACAAGTTACATTCATTAATTCCCAGATTCCCTCCTTTGCCTTGGGAACACTCTACAGAGAATTTGTTGGTGATCCAGACATTCATGCTAATGTTGTTTGTCAAGAATATTTTGAAATGAGATGTTGCTCTTTAAAGAAGAAGGATCTTGATTT
This sequence comes from Malania oleifera, assembly GCF_029873635.1. NCBI lineage: Eukaryota > Viridiplantae > Streptophyta > Magnoliopsida > Santalales > Ximeniaceae > Malania > Malania oleifera. Next base: position 16,512,149 of record NC_080428.1, read on the forward strand.
TCATTATCAAAGGATGTCTAAGCGGTATTATCTTCTTGGTGGATTTCATGATGATAATCTCGGACAAGTTTAAATTAATTCATTACCAGAAGATATCCAGCCAGACTTGCAGAGAAAGATTGCTTCACTCTCTCGGCCTCTCAAAGATATCTCTTTAGGAGAAATTCATCAACTGTCACTCACTGCTCTTGAGAAGTTATGTGACACTCATCAATTGTTCTCAAAGATGATCAAGCAGAATCATAAGTTCACTAAGCAATGCAAGAAGCCCTACTTACAGATCAAATGCAAAGAAAAGAATTGCATCTGTAGTTCCAAAAAGAAGAAGCATTTCAAAGACTACGGTTCTGACAAACTTTCCAAGAAAGACTACAGAAAGAAGAAAAGATTTAGATTCTTCAAAAAGAAGAACCGAAGAGGACATGACAAATCTCCAAGATGTTTCATTTGCAAGAAGAAAGGACACTATGCGAAACAATGCCCACTGAACAGGACAAAATCTGCAAAGCTTGCCCAACAGTTACAAAATGAAGAAATTGATGCAGATGCAGAATCCGTTCTCTCGGAACAAGAAGAGATGACTGAAGACACTAATCTTGTCCTCACTGATACAGAAGATTCTGATTCAGACATTGATGATCACTTGGATGAAAGTCTTCAAGTTCAACCAGTCCAACCTATCCTCTTCTCTCAAGACTCTCAAATCAGTCCTCATGTCCGATGGAGTCACTCCCGGAGCTTCCTCCAGTTCGTCGATGACGAAATTTTATAAGGAGGCGAGAATGTAGTGACCCGAAGAATAATATTATTTTAATAATAAAGAAAGAGGAAAATGGAAACAGGAACAGAATGAGGCAGTAGACTTCATTGCATTTTGGGGATAATCATAATTTCAGGAAAATTGCCAAGCTTCGTTGACGAACACAGGGTTTCGTTGATGAGAAAATACCGAGAAGCGGATTCGAGCTGCTCTGAAATTTGTCAACGAATACAAGGATTCGTCGATGAATTTACTGAAAGACTCATCAATGTGGTGACGTGTCTCATCAACGAATCTAGCCCTATAAGTTGAGAAAACTTTAATTTTTACCACAATTCAGCACCCCTCTCTCTCTCTCCTCTCTCTCTCTCTCTCTACGTCCCTCTCTCACTTCTCTCTTCGTTTTTGAGCATGTTCCTCACTGGATTGAAGATCTGAGGCCACCACGATGCTCGTGGTGGAGTTCTCGGCAAGTTTGCTGGAGCGGATCGTCGGGAAAACGAAGTTGGATTTCATCCCAAATTCAGGGTAAGGCCTTTTAGTCCATTTTTGGCCTTATGTCAGTAGTAGGAAATGATGTAGACGAAGAAATACTGATATTCTATTCTGAAAAATGTTGTTTTCAGGGTGTTATGTAGGAGGCCCTGCGGGTGTTAGGCTAGTAAACCATAGCGGCTTTCCAGTAGTCAGGTAAGAGAAATATGCTATGCTAGGTTATATGAATATGTTTTCGGTATGAAATTATAAATGTTCCACCAAAGTATTGTTTACAGCAGAGATTTATACAGTTTGCCAAATGTGATTAATATGTTTTAAAACTACTGTGTGGCTTGAGAATATAGATATAGTATAGGAACATGTTTTATAGTATTTTCAAAGATGTGTTTTGCAGAATATATAGACAGTGAATGTATTTTACAGCAATTACAAAAATACCATGATTATACAGTTTTACAGTACCATGACATACAGATTCATAGTTAATTACAGAAACACAGTTGATATAGAAATACAGTTTTCTATAGCGTCATGGTTTATGCAGTTATTGCAAAATCATGGTAAAACAGATAGTTGAATATAGAGGTGTATTATATAGTATCAGACCTTGTTGGACCATACAGTTACAAAGTATGGTACCATAGCTACATACAGTTTGTAGAGAACAATCACCTATTCAGATAATACGTGGTATAAAGGTCGATCGCATAGAGCCCACGAGTGGACAGGCTCCCTATCAGATATGGGTTGAGGAGGGCTGATCAGACTAAGAGTATAGTGATTTATTCCTGGTTGGCCAGCCAGCCAAGGTAAATCCCACATACGTGCCGCACAACCCTATCATGAGGGGTTAAATCAAGACACACAGTTATCCACAAGGAAGTTTACACTTATTATTATGTTTATATGGCTTTACAGAAACAGAAAATATATACATATATTAGTAGTATTTTGAATAGAAATCCAAAGTACAGAAATGTTAAGCAACAGGTAAAAGATTAAAACTATATTTTTGGTATTGTGTTTTACAGATTCAGTGATACATGATTATATGAAAATAGATTTTCATAATATTGTAGCTTATTTGCCACATACTAATAATAACATATTTCGTCTTACTGGGTTTTGGCTCATCCTAGTGTTGAATCATTTTTCAGGTGATTCAGGTAGGCGAGCAAACCAAACTCGCACATAGAGGGATTTCAGTACTGCCTTGTCAGAGAGAGAGTGAGTATGTTTTTGGGAATATTTTGTATACCCCTCACCGATTGAGGATATTGGGGGAACAGTGATATGTGTATATTTTGGGAAACCTATTAGCACTTTGGTATTGTTTATAATTATGTATGGATTTGTTTATTTGATTTCTGCTACTTGCTGCTTGGGTTAATGATTAGGTTTAATCCAGTATGGTATCAGGGCATGTTAAATATCATAGTATATATATATAAAGTTTATTAAGCAGGTCGTTACATTTGTGATAGAGCTTGTTTTTACTCTTGTATAGACTCTGGTATGGTACTGCATATATATATAGAATGACCTTTTCGGCTGCGTATATTTTGTGGTGTTTGGATGTGTTTAGGGTGCCTGAGAACCCCACGGGGTCGGACCCTCATCCTTTGTACTGTATCTTTGGATGTTTTATTGGATACAGGGACATGTTAGATTACATTATCACCCCTAGGTCCCATTTCCAGGTTCGAGGCGTGACAATATTATTTAAATCAAATGTATGCATGCAAATAATTTTGACATTAAATAAACATTCGTACACATGTTGAAATTAAAGTGCATAAATTTAAATAAGATAAAGAGAGCGACACTAGATTTGTTATCGAGGTTCGGCCAAACCAACCTACATCCTCGCCTTGGGCATACCCCCCAAAGATTCCACTATACCTACTCACTTAATTGGACAGAGCAGAAACCTTTTACATCCTCTCCTTACAAAGCGAGGAAAACCCTAGTTCAATGTTCGAGCTGAACCGAACCGGTCTCACGTACGGGACTGAGACTCCCTAGTTCAATTTTGAGTTGAACCGAACTGATCTCATTTACGAGGTCGAGACTCCCCAGTTCAATTCCAAGTTGAACCAAACCGGTCTCATTTACGGGGCTGAGACTCCCTATTTTAATTAACGGGATGAACCTAACAACACAATAAAATATTTTTGTACATATAATAATGTTTCTAAAATACAAGCAGAAATGTACACAATAAAGCTCTAAAATGTATGCACTCTCTTATGATGTGATTTGAACTCAATAGAGTAAAGGTTGCGTTTTCTAAATATTCAATGCACAAATATATGTATGAAAATATGAGCATTATGTTCTCCTATAAATATTTTGCAAATAAAGAACATTTGGAGAATCTAGGAATTTAAACTCAATAAAATATTTGTACTATAAATAATTTCTCCCAAAATATTTATCAACTAAATAACTAGGAGAAATGCAAGCAATACTCTCGAAAATTGATTTTCAAAAAATAATAATAAGTGAGAGTATATGCACATAAATACAAATAAAATGCCCAAAATAAAATACTCTCTTTAAAAATGATTTTGAGATAAAATAAGTGAAAGAGAGTTGTAGAGATTTGTTTAAAATAATTTGCCCCAAAAGAATGATTTAAACAATAAAAAGCATTTTGGGGGAACTTTGATTAACAATGGATTAGAAAAAAGATTTGGGTTAATCAAAGTTGTTAATCTGGAGTTATGAGGGGGTATTTATAAATTTTCTGAAAATTTTGACTATTGGAGACACGCTCGTTATTTTAGAATAGATTAATTATATTTTAATGACATTTTAAATCTTTTAAAAAATTCCAACCCGAGAGCTCCGGTCGACCACTTTTGTGATTCGGTCGACCAGACTTGAGGCAATTTTCAAACCCACGCGGTTCGGTCGACTGGGACAATTTGAACTACGAAGTTCGATCGATCGGCCGGTTGGGGCTTCTCCCGAGGTTGTTCGGTCGACCAGAGCGTTGGAGTTCATTTTCTGGTCGATCGACTGAGCGGTCAACATTTTAACCCAATGGGGGTTCAGTCGACCGAATATCTCACTGTAACTGAGTTCGGTCGACCGAACACGCCATCTTTGGGCATTTCGCTCTTATTCCACTTATAATGTTGTCCCTATACATATAATGATTAATCTTAAGTCAATAGGGAACATTTTCACACATAATAGTGTCACATGGCCAATCTAAGATCTTTGAGAGCTGACCGAAAAAATTCGGCATCAGTCAACCTTTGTAAACTTCGTTTAGCCTCGATTTTGACCCTAAAGCTATTTCAAAAACTTTTTATGATTTTAGTCTTTTTAGAAAAAGGTTTTTGGTGAGATGTGCTAGTTCCTAGGGTCTATCTATGGTCGTTCTAAGCATTCAAACACATCATGCAGATGCATGTATTATTACAGACTAGAGATATAAAAAAATTAAATGCAATTATATAAAATAAACGTCTTCTTTGTCTTTTTGTTCTTCTGACTTCATTGAATGCGCTTGATCGTATAGTCTTTAAGTCCTACAAGCTTCCATTGTCGTTTCCTTATGTGTGTGTTAAATTAATGAACATGTTCACATGTTAAATATATACATAAGAAACATGTGCTTTATCAGCATAAAAAATAGGGATCGGACTCAAAAAGTCAACTGCTTATAAAAGATTGTATTTTATATCTGTATGATTATGAATACGAATTTGTATATTTTCTCATATGGTATTATCACAAAAATGAGTATATTATGATATAACGAAACTCATACTGCCACACAATGTAAATAATTTATTCCGTGTTATTGAGATATGTCTCACTCAAGTATCTAATATTTCAAGAAACCATGACAGACTAGGTGATAGAGTTCCGTGATAGAGGGGAGCTAGTACCCTGATAGACAGGGTGAGTGTTTTGTTTAGGGATATATGATTTTTAGTGTATATTGTGGATATTTGGGAATGTGTTAGACATGTACATATATATAGATGTATAGGACTTTGGTTAATTGTATTTTGGATGGTTTGTAAATATTGACTTCCGCCGTTAGGTTTGTTTGTATGAGATAGACTGATTACCCGGTACCTTATTTCGGGTCAGATTATGTTGATATGGTATAAGAGTATTTGACGCCACTGATATTTGATTAATATGTTCTATTTATTGGGAAAAAAATGATATGAAAATCGGGGCATCACAATGAGGCCCTTATAAGCACCCGCAATCACTTTGCGGATTTCAAACATTTCAAGTCCGAAGTTCTTAGGTCTATATATAGAAGTGTTCATTGCATTTGTAACTTGCACTAGTTGGGGGGATTTCTATCCTAAGCTTCGAGCTTCACTCCAACTCTCTCTCTCTCTCTCTCTCTCCTTCATCCACCTTTTGTCAATGTACAAAGAACAAATTTATTAATAAGATTAAGTTTCCATTTTGTTCATCGAAGTGTATGCTTTAAATTAAGTTTCAATTTTGATTATCGAAGTGTATGTTTTTAACAATATAGATTATTAATATATTACTTTTATCTAAAAATATTTTACTAAAATGTGGTAATTTTTTTTTAAAAAAAACTTTTAAAATTTTTGAGTAAAATCTAGCAGTACTCTCTAAGTTTTTCGAATATGACTATTCATTCCCTAAGTTGTTGGAAACTATCAATCCCCCCCCCCCCCTCCCCCAGATTTAAATGTACTTTGACTTTCGTTAGTTAACTATTAAGTAATAGTGAGAAAATGAATTTTACCCTTACTAAAATGTCAATGTTCTCCCTTCTATTCAATTGTGACAATAGAACTTAAGACATTAATTTAATAAACTAAATTGAAAAAAATAGTTAATCAAGTATAATATGTTTTGAGAATTGAACTTATAAGTGATTTGGATATCAGTTTTTAAGTTGGATCAATCTAATTAATCCAATTGATTCATGTAAACCAGTTGACATAAACATGATAAAATAATTAAATTCTTATTTTAAAAATTTAAAGGATATGAAAAATAAAAATACAAACTGTTAAAAAATTACTTAGGTAATTATATTGTTCCAAAATAATTGTTACATCCATGCAAAGTAAATAATTAAATATATTTTTAAAAAATACAATATAATTTAGTTGATCAACAATTAACAAAAATTTAAGTTTTCTTTATCCATTTAGCATTCATATTTGCATACAAAATAACTAAAATTCAATTTCATAACTTTAATTTAGGAAGTATGAATTTTTAAATTTTGGTTTATGTTTTTTTTAATGCTATGTTTGGAAGGTTAATTTAATTTAAAAATGTAGAACTATGTTTTGTTTATTTTGTGTGGTGTTTAATCATTAAATTTCTATGAAAATTGCACGTGTAACATAATAATTATTAGATATTTTTTACGATTTATTGGTAATTTTAAATTTTTTCATATATAATAGAAATTTTATTTTGTTTTACATTTTGGTATATTTAATAGAAATTTTAAATAATAATAGAATTATTTTGTTATAATTATGTTAATTGATTAATTCAAAGCAATTGAACTGTTTAAACCATTTAATTCAAACATAATTAGGTTTCTAATTTAATTATTTAGGTCATAAAATATTGTACTTACCAAAATTTTTAATTTAATTTATTAAAATTGATGCTACTTTAAAATATTATTTAATTAAATATAAAGTTTAATTTTTAATATATTCTTAATGATTGACTAATAATGAACTAGTAGAAAGGTTTGTTTTGTTAATAAATTTAAGTTTTAAAAAATTTTCAGACAATTTTAAAATGTTAGAGCAAATTTTCTAGTAGTTTTTGGGGACAATATCATCGTAAAAAATTATAGAAACAAAAACCAAAAACCAAAAACAAAAACTAAAATCCAAAAACCAACAGCCTATTTATTTGATATTTATAAAATTAAAATAAAATAAAAACTTAATTAACCAAGCTGAATTTTCAGTTCACTAAAAACTGCGAACCGAAATCGAACCGTTTCAAATGGCTAACCAAATTTCAATTAACCGGATTTTGGATCAATGTCCAATGGTTAATAAAATCCGGTTAATTGAACCAAACCAATAGATGCAATTAAAAATTTAAACTCCTATAAATTCATAATTTTTATTTCATTTTAATTTTATATAAATCAAAATTTTCAAACATTCAAATTCAAGCTTGAAATAAAAAAAAAAAAGAAAAAACACAAATTTGTAAACTTCAAATTAACATCTAGTCATGAACTGAACATACACAAAACCCGTAACTTCTAAATTGTTAAAAAAAAAAACATTCATAATAAATTCAAATATCAATAATTTAAACTTAAAAAATTGAAAATGATAACAAATCCAAGAATGTCAGATAATAAATATATAGTAGCGAGCCCAAATAAGCAAAACTTGATTGAAAATTTAGTGTAATATTCCACAAGTTTAGATAGGTCCCTCACTGGCTCATCGTATTCCATCTACACAGAGAGAGAGAGAGAGAGATACTGCCACACTCGTTGAGTTTGTGACTCGTGAGATCTGTGACGAATGATGATAGTGATGAGAAAACATTCATAATAAATTAAAATATCAATAATTTAAACATATAAAATTGAAAAATGATAACAAATCCAAGAATATCATATAATAAATATATAGCAGCCAACCCAAATAAGTAAAACTTTATTGAAAATTTAGCATAATATTCCACAAGTTTAGATAAGTCCTTCATTGGCTCATTGTTGGATTCACGAACTCAGCAACTCGTATTCCACCTAAGGAGAGAGAGAGAGAGATGTCAATTCTGCAGTCAATTTTGCAGAATAATTTCTTTTTTCTCACTTTTTTTTTACATTGAAATAATATACATTTAAATAGAAAAACTTCTAAACCTATAGTAATGAGAATTTACATCTATATCTATCTTTCCTAAATCAATTTCTCACAGCTCACGCCAACACTCCGCCTCAAGTTGAAGCATACAAGTCACAAATGCACAACTTGTGAGTAAGTTGTGAAACTCTTTGCTTGATACCGCCTTTGTGAGTATGCCTATTAGTTGGTCTTCGGAGTTAACAAATGGAAATCGAATTATTTTTGCTTCCAAGTTTTCCTTGATAAAATGTCGATCCACTTCCACATGTTTTGTACGGTCATGTTGAACTAGATCGTGGGATATTGCAATAGCAGCTTTTTTGTTATAAAAGAGATCCATTTTCAAAAGTAGAGGTGAAACTTAGTTCGGTAAGTAGTCTTTTGATCCAGAGTAGTTCACAAAGCCCTTTTGCCATTCCATGGAATTCTGCTTCAGCACTGGAAAGTGCTACCACCTTCTGTTTTTTGCTTCTCCATGTAACAAGATTCCCACCAACAAACATAAAATAACCTAAAGTAGATCTTATATCTAAAATATTTCCAATTTGAAATATTTTCAGCCCAGTCTGCATTTGTAGAGCCATTATGTAATGCCCCAGACCCGCTACGTGGGGCCTGGAGTGTTATGAGACCAACACGCGTCTCAGATACAATGCACACAGTGAAAAATAATTTAAATAACCTCAAACAAATTACCAGAGTTCTATATTCACATAAAAAAACCCATAAAGTACAACCACATTCTCCATATTACAAAACTTGAATAAAAATATATTAAACATAAAACTAAATTCATATCCACTTTGATGTCTATTCACAAAAACTAACCCCGCCCTGGAACTATCTATGCTCAATCACCTGGAAAACCTGAAAAGATTGTTAAATCGACAGGGTGAGACACCTCTCAGTAAGGAAAAAATAATTTACAACAGTGTGTGACTGAAGTGTTTAATATATAATTAAAATATTCATACAATCGCATTTCACCACCAATAGCAACCAAGATAACGCGTACATAATCACACCATTATCAATTTCTCTGTCACCTAATCACATGCCCACATACATAATTATTTTTATTAATAATTCCCGAGAATAGGGAAGTCTACCCGCCCATACAAGTAGATTCCCTCTACTCTAGTGCTAATACTAGGGCACTCGCCTTTCTCAGTAAGCTCTCGGGTTATGTATCCATGTAAAGCAGGTAAAGTCTCCAAGAATAGAGAAGGTCACCTACCCATACAAGTGGCTTCCCTCTACCCTGGTATCCACAAGTAATTACCAGAGTACTCGCCTTCCTCAATAAGCCCTCGGGTGGAGTAATCTACTTTACCATAAATACTTGATTAATTAAAGTCACGCACAACCAATAATAATCATTTCTTAAAGCTCCACACATATATGCATACCACAATCAATCTACATAGGATAATCCACACAGTCTCCAATCATATCCACACAGGGTCCATAAACATGCAGAATACAATGTCCACACAAGACTCTAATCCATACAAAAGACGTGGCCACATAGGACTGGTCTACATATGACTATCAACCATACAACATACATGTTCACATAGGACTATCAATCACACAGATTACACTGTCCACAAAGGACAAACCAACACACAGATTACAGCACAAACCACCCTGTTCATGGTAAATAGGTAAACAAACTCCTTATACCATTGCCAATCTTTACCCCAATATAAACGCCCATATAATGACCTCCTCATACCACTGTTAACGTTATGTGACGGTTATACCGGGTACGATATAATGACCTCCTCATACTATTCCCAACGTTATATTGTAATTTACATGAATCACAACACAATTGAAAAACAAATCCAACCATTCAAACATATCCACACAATTACCACAGTATTTTCAACCAACCATAATTTGCAACCCAACAATATTCGCAATCACAATGATTCATCATTCCACGGTACTCACAATTATTTAATTAGCAAAGTTGGTTTTATGCCACACAGATTTTCCCAATATAATATATAAACAAAACCATATTTTCATTTTCTGCACCATTTAGTATAATTTGCCTAAATATATATAAAATTTCATACCTAAAAATTATCCAATTAAAAATTAGTAAAAATCTATTATAAAGTATTTCCCCTTACCCCCTCATCGGGATTCTGGCCTAAACTGAACAAAATGAGACCCTATATTCCAAAAATTCTAACTTACTCAAATCCTAGAAAAATACCCATTTAATACTTATTAAGCTCCAAGTAACAATATTTGTTAAGAAAACTCAAAAATAACTCACTTACCCTGATTTTGGGATGTTTCCCCAAAATCCAAAATCAACGATCAACTCCTGCAACTTTGTAGAGAACGATCCTACGAACCTCGTGGTGGTTTTGAATCATCAAACCAGGTCAAATCCAGCCCGAAATCGAAGAGAGAAGGCAAAGGAGCCATAGTTAAAGAGAGAAAAAGAAGGACAACGAATTCTTCCACTAAAAATCTAATTTTTGCCTATTTATGGACAACTTGTCACGTGGCCTCATCGACAAGACATCTAGACTCGTCAACGAGCCCAAGAACACCGCATGTGGACGAACCCGGGAGCTCGTCGATGAAATTCAGATATTCAAAAACTCTCTCGGCAAACCCTCATTGACAAGACATGCATACTCGGCGACGAGGCTCAGAATATTGCTCGTCGACGAGAAAATCCAATTCGTCGACGAGCACCTGCTTACTACCCTTTTAAAATTTGTTTTCCCTTTTCTTCTATTTTCCCTTTACATTTTATCATCTTTCCTATTATTTTAAATAGTTAAAAATTTTTGGGTTGTTACATATTAATTTTTAAATGACTATTCTTTGAAAACATAAGTCCCTTCCCAGGCGAGGATTTCAAGTATCTCAATATTCGAGTTACAACATCCATATGATATTTAATAAGATTATGGATGAATTGGCTAACTACACTTACAACATATGTACTGTTTGGACGAGTGTGTGAGAGAGATATGAGTTTGCCAACTAACCCTTGGTATCTCCCTTTATCCGTTGGTACTTGATCTACATATTCTCCAAGCCTGTGGTTTTGAACAATTGGAGTATCCACTGGTTTGCACTCCAACATTCCTACCTCAGTTAATACATCCAACACATACTTCCTTTGGGAAAGAAATATTCCTTGTCTACTCCTAGCAACTTCAATTCCTAGAAAGTACTTGACTCCTCCCAAGTTCTTCATCTCAAATTCGGTGGCCAACTCCTTCTGTAATATGGTTATTTCTTCTTCTTTATCTCTTGTGATAATCATGTCATCCATATATACTATCAACACGGTTACCTTACCTAATTTGTGCTTTAGAAACAATGTATGGTCTAAGTTGCTTTGCTTGAATCTGTATTTCCTCATTGCTAGACTAAACCTCCCAATCCAAGCTCAAGGTGGTTGTTTCAATCCCTATAGTGTTCGTTGCAATTTGCACACGACCTTGGTTTTAGTGGACGAGGTGTAGCCCGGAGGAAGATCCATGTACACTTCCTCTCCAAGATCGCTGTGTAGAAAGGCATTTTTTACATCAAATTGATGTAATGGCCAGACAACGTTAGCTACAAAAGATAACAATACCCTTACAGTGCTTAGTTTTGCAACTGGTAAAAAGGTCTCTTGATAGTCTACCCTATATATATGTGTATAGCCTTTTGCCACCAGTCTTGCTTTGTACCTTTTGATCGATCCATCTGCCTCGTGTTTGATGGAGAATACCCATTTGCATCCTACTGCTTTCTTCCCTTCAGGTAAAGGAACTATGGTCCATGTGTCATTCTTTAGTAGTGCCTCCATTTATTCCTTTATTGCATGAGTTCATTTTGGATCAGACAAGGCTTCCTGAATTCTAGCTGGAACTTGACTTAAGGAAGTACATGCACAAATGCTCTGAGGGGTTCGTATAATCTCCTGGTGGATATGTAGTTGGAAATTGGATATTGTGATCTTCGATATTTAATTTTAGGAGAGTATCTATTTGGTGGCTTGCCACAATTTTCCCTGAAAGGTAATGTATATCTAGTAAGAGTATTCAAGTCACATGTATTTGAAGGCTTGTCTAGAGTGCTTACCTTAGGGTTATTCTCAAGAGATGGGTTTGCAGGTACTAAGGAAGAGGGGAAGCTTGATTTAGTTTCCGAAGGCGCATTATTTCCTGAAGATGCATTATGCTCTGTAGGCCTATCTGGCCTTGCAGGCTTAATCGGCCTTAGGCTTGGTGCTTCATTTGTGGGCTCAACTGGCCCTGGACTTGGTGCTTCACCCGCCACTGTTTCACTATTTGGCCTGTTGACTTTTTGAGTCCGATCTTTGGTTTTGATAATGACAAACCACGAGTTTCTTATGTGTGTATCCAGTGTTTGAGCAGACTTGATATGTTAAGCCACACATAAAGGAAAGGATGGTGGAAGCCAGATGACCTTAAAGCTCACATCAACTAACGTTTTCCATGGAAGACATAAAAGCAAAAGAAGAAGATATTTTGTTTTAATTGTATATGTATTTTTTGTTTCATTATTTGGTTTGTAATAATTTATGGTCTGTAATATTTGCATCACATGCATAATAGGTATTTATGCTCAACATGACTGTAGATTGACCATACAAAACCAAATGACCTTAGGATACCCTTCGGTTGATTGACGCCGAATTTTTTGGACTATAAGCTCAAAACCCTTAGTCTGACCATAGGACCCACAACATTGCATGAAAAAGGCACCCATAATCTTAGTGTTGATTATCATGTGAATAAGGGTAACAGTAGAAGAAGAAAAAGACCGAAATGTACAAAGTTTGCATGTTTGGTCGACCGAACCCCAACACTCTAAGCACTTCGATCGACCGAACCTACCAAAGGTCAATGGTTTGACCATTCGGTCGACCGAACAAAAAATAGGCAGCAACGCCCTGGTCGATCGAACTGGCACGTGGAAAATTCCCAATGCTTCAATCGACCGAACTCCTAGTTTAAATATGGCCCGATCGATCGAACTTATTTGACCGAACTCCTAGTTGAAATATGGCCCGGTCGATCGAACATCCAAGTTCGATCAACCGAACTTAGCTCAGTCGACTGAACATTCAAGTTCGATGAACCGAACTTAGCCCGGTCGACCGAACTTCAGAGGGTTCAGAATCGCCTTTAAATGGTCAACTGAAACTATAGTTCAAAATTGCCTCGGTCGACCAAACCTTGAATTTGGTTGACCGGACCTCTTGGGTTGGTGAAATTTTTATCGCAGTAAATCAGGGTTAATTTACTTTAAACATCATTAAACATTTTCCAAAATAGCCAATAGGTTCCCAACGGTCAAAATTTGAGGGATATCTATAAATACCCCCTCATTTGCCTTGATTAACAAAAGATTAGCAAAATTCATTAGCAAAAATCCTCTTAAATATTTTATACTCGTTTTGCTGTATACTAAATATTTCAAGCATATTTTTATACATTCTCTTTCATATTTAATAGCAAATATCATTTTGAAAAAGAGAGTTTGTTTTTCTAAGTTCTCCTAACTTGCAAATCAAATGCAAGGTGTAGGAAGATTTGTTTGTGGTATTGTGCATTATTTCAAATCATTTTCTTGGCATTACTCTCACACATTCATATATATTTGAAAAACCTTTTTGAGAGTTTTGCTTGATTTTTTATTCCCACATTATTTCGTATATAAATATTTGATTGGGAATAACATGTTTTTAGCTTCCTAGTCTTTGCATTCAAATTGTAAAACTTGAGAGTTTGCATATTTTATTTGATAAATCTTTTGCAAGTTTAAATCTTAAGTATTTGTTGTGATTATATTTGATAAAATAGCTGTGTGATACATGATTAGGGTTTTTAAGGTAACCTTGAATATTCACTCGTTGAATATATTATCTTGAATTAAATTTTCAAGATCTCACTTAAGCATAAATCCTATCATATGTGAGTGCATAAATTGATTGAGCATAGTGGTACACATTTGCTTTGTGTAAGAAGTATATCTGTTTGTACGAAAATTTATTATTTGTTGTATTCCAGGCGTGAGCCTGAAAAGAGAGAGTAGTCCTATTAAATAGTTCGGATTGGCTTAGACTCGGTTAGGAAAGTTAGGTGCACCATCCTAGTAAGGTGCGGTTGTAGGTTGAGGTCAGCCCTGTGCTAATTGACCTGGTTGTAAACGGTGCTGCTCCACCAGTTAAGTGAGCCGTAGTGGAAACCCTCTTACTTGTGAGCTCGAGGTGGGGACGTAAGCAGTATTGACTGAACCCCGATATCATATTCGGTGTCAGCTTATTTATCTACAATTTTTTTTAGCACATGTATGATATTTTACATTACTATGATTATATTGTTTATATATTGATTTGGTATATGCTTAGAAAGACCCTAGGTTGAGTATTACAGCTTGTGAAATAGAAATCAACCTAGGAAGTTTTAAATACCCAATTCACCCCCTCCCTTTCTTGGGAATACACTAATTCCAACATGGCCAGCCAAAGTGCAACCAATTCTACTATTCATCTCTTGTCTCCCCCCGAAGAGAAGACTTGGGGCCCGAGAAAAAAGTGTCATACTTCAGGAATATGACATCCATAATCACATAGATACTTTGGGTAAAGGGATCATAGCACCGATAGCCCATCTGGTGCACGACATAACCCAAGAAAAGACAACAGAGAGCACACGGATCCAGTTTGATTCGTTGATTTTTGTGAAGATGCACATAAGCCACACACCCAAATACTTGGGAAGGAAGCATTAGGGTTGTGGGTAGGGAGACATGGGATGCTAGAACCTGGAGCGGAGTCTTAAAATTTAAGACTTTAGAGGGTAGTATGTTGAGTAAATATACGACAGTGGACACCGCATCAGACCAGTATCGAGTCGGCACATGAGCTTCATGTAGTAAAGCTCGAGCACTTTCGAGAATATAGCAGTTTTTCTACTCAGCCACATCATTTTGCTGAGGAGTTTGAGGACACTGTGTCTCATGAACAAGTCCATGGTGTTTGAAATAGGTGCGGAAGCGTTGATTAATATATTTGCCGCCATTATTAGAGTGGAGAACGCGTAGCTTGGCTGAAAACTGAGTTTGGATTATTGCATGGAATGATTGAAACATGTGTAACACTTCTTCTTTATGGGTCATCAAGTAAAACCAGGTCATACAAGTACAGTCATCAACAAAAATAACAAACCAACAAACACCAGACCTAATAGAGATAGGAGAAATACCCCACACATCAGAGGGAACTAAAACAAAGGGAATAGTGTTTTTATTCTTACTTAGCGGATAGAAAGTGCGATGACGTTTGGATAAAATGCAAGTATTACATTTAAGGTCAGATTTGTTGTTCCTTCCCATCACTTTGTATGTGATAAGCATGACCCACATTGACGTCTTCCATGTAGTAAAGGCCCCACTTTTAGTATCACACCCAATCATCTCCTTGGTGAGAATATCGTAAAGAAGACAAAATGTAGGATAACTTAGGACAACACAATTTAATTATGTAGTAATTTGACTAGCAGACAGTAATTTATGCGAAAGCGATGGTATAAGTAATGTATTCGATAATTGGAAGGAAGGAGACAAAGACACAAATCCGGTCCTGTGTCCGGAGAGACACCCCCATTAGCATTTGCAACACTAGTGCATCGCGGTGGAGATGTCGTGGCAAAATCGGTAGCTGCAAAATCTATGTGGTATGTGGCTCCGGAATGAAGAAGCCAAGAACCATGATCAACATCACAAAAGGAGATGAGTGCGATAGTTGGTGCCATCCAACTTGACACCGATAAGTGCGATAGTAGTATCGTTGATCGAGATTGATATCAAAATTTTGTTCAAAACTTCCTAAATTTTGTTCAAAACTTCCTTCATTTTTGTGGTCAACTCGGCTCGGGTGGAGAAAAGAGATTCATTGGGAGTTTATATCTGCCATGGAGGGAGAGTATGCAACTAATAAGAAACTTTTCCTAAACAAAATCAACGTGGGTCATAAAGTAGAAAACACAAAAAAACAAGATGGGTGTAAATCTAGCTACGCTGCTGCGGATAAATCGAAGATGCTGGCGAATGGTGCGTGTTCCGGTGATGATGACGTTGATTGTCATTGCGTCAAAGGGGCAAGAGTCTTCTGAAGGATCTGGATGGAGTCGGAGTTAGTGTCGGAGCGCGAAGAAGAAGATTCGCGCGCGGCGGAGGTGTCGGAACAGCAAATGCCTGAGAGATCGGCGACGAAGCATGGTCACGACAGTGACGACTGCTATTTGGTGGCCGACGATGGTGAAGAGCCGAGGTCACCGAAGCATTTGAAAAGTTAGGACGTGTTGTTCATGATCCTGGTGCCGTTGAGACAGATTGGGAAGATTATTGGCAGGCTGCTGTCGTTGTTGTGAACGAAGCCCGAGAGGCAAGGGAAAAACGGCCTCAGCCAAGTCGCCTCTAACCTGACACAAAAACGTCCGACCAGATTTTCGACAATGAGAAAGATGAAGAAGAAGCCGCCGTCAGCGTATGACAGAGTCTTAGCGACGTTGGGTGTGTCGCCGTCTGGGCGAGGGATGCCCGTGCTCTCGGCGATGACCAGAAAAAAAACATCCTTTTTTTTCTTTAATTACCAAATAATGGAAGCAAACGTCCTACAACCATGCTCTGATACCATATTCTGCAGCCAATTTTGCCGAATAATTTATTTTTTCTCACCTTTTTTACATTGAAAGAATATTCATTGAAGTAGAAAAACTTCTAATCCTATTTTGGCAATACAGCACAACCATTACTACAAACATCACATTAATGGAATTTACATCTACAACTATCCTTCATAAATCAATTTCTGGGGCGACGTAGGCGAGTGAGCAGTGGCGACAATGACTTGGGGAGTGGGTAAGGGTGACGACGACTCGATGAATCAGCAGTGGTGATGTGGGATGACGACTGTTAGGATTTAGTGTTTCTTTGGTTTTGAGAGGGAAGTGAAAGAATGAAGACGAAATTAAGAAAAGATGAATTTAGATTTTAATTTTGAGGGGAAGACGAGAGTGGTATACAATTGCATATCATTACCTTATTTTTTAATTAAACAATATATATTAAATATTAAATATTTATATTATAGTTCGATTCAATTAATCATGATTAATGAAATTGTCAAAACTGAAACTGTGTCATTAACCAAAAAAAAAAAAAATCTAAATTTCTGAAATGAAACCAAACTAAAATTGATTTTTTGATTTGGTTTTAATTTGATTTCCATCATGCCCTTAGGGTATCACTGGGTTTCATGTAAAATTTTCCGCAAATTTAGCGCGGGTTTCTTCTACTTGTTTCTTTTAATTTCGTTTCTCCGCGCCGAAAATAAGACATCCCTCTCTCTCTTTGACACCGAACCATGGGGAAGAAGCGTCGAGTTCCGGAAGCTCTGTGGAGGTTGTTCCGAAACCGCGCGCGCACACTGGCTGAGACTATACTGTTGATGATTCCACCATCTACATCGGCGGAATGCGATTGCGCGGGCCGGCGATGCCTGTGTTGCAGCGGCAGCGACGCCTTGTTTTTCCTTCTCAGACCAGACGACCCCTCTGACTATCGCAAGCTCCTCACTCAATGCTTTGTTGTTGTCTCTCTCAATGCGCCTCCTCTTTCATTGCCTCGCCGTCCTGATAGTCTCTGGTCCCAACATCAGGTCTGTGTGTGTATGACGGGTCGCGCGCGCAAATTTCGGCAATATTGAAAATCCCTTCACTCATTATCTGCGTATGTGTTGCGTTCTTTATTTTCTAGGGGTAAACTGGAGAAACTTGAGCAATCCCTGGAGTATCCGAACTCATTTGAGATTGGAAGTTTAGGACTACGCGTGTCAAAATAAATCGCTTAATGGTCACGCAAATTAAACTGAAGTCGAGTTTTTTGCAATTTCATCCGCCTCACTGTCTTTAATTTTTTCAATTCACAACTCTAATTCAATATTTTGAACACCAATTGTCAGCAGTACCTAATAATCGGTAGTTGTTTTGTTTGATAGGGTATCTCTTAGATCGACCGCTATCCACAACCCACGTTAAAATGATGATACAAACAATCCCGTTAACTAGTTAGGCAGAAAAAAATGCAGAAAGATTTGTGAACGCGACATATAATTTTGGTGTTTCACTTTGTTAATCAGCTGATTTATGCATTTCACCAACTAATGATTCGCAAGACACTGCCTTCTTGCTTTGCTAGTTTATATTAATTAATGCATCACCGTTTCATTCTCAAGTTTTTTTTGATATATATTTTTTTGAGTTCTCAGCATGCAGACAAAGCTTTAAGCTAATGTTGCAACTTAGCAGTAATTTTCTACTTTTTAATGTTTCAGATTGTCGCAAGGACCATTGAATTGATAATGTGTGGGCAGTCTGTGTCTTCTAATGTAATATGCAGTGGTTATGACAAGGCAAGCATTTATTTTGGCTATAATAATCTCATATCCATGTCATTTGCGGGATTGTTATTGTCAAATTGAATTTACTGCTGTTTACTTTTATTATAATAATGTAATTTTCATGTCATTTTATTGACTTGTCACTGCCATCAAATTGAAGTTCCCACTATCAAAAGTGTCAAAGCCTTGCCCCAATTATTTTGGGGTTGGTTGCTCATAAAATCTGATATTTTTCGTGCTAACTCCATCCATCCTCTTTTTCATTTTCCTGTATAAAAATCTTCTTTCTCATTGGTGTTTGTCATTGTCATACGATAAACATGACTTGGTTTGTCCTCTTTCCTCTTTGTCCCATCTTCCAACCGGGTCATTTGTCATTTATTATATTTATTATTTATTATTTTTATCGTTTTATTTACAAAATGTATCAGCAGAAAGTAATTTTTAATAGAGCTGACCATGAGGTGACAATGCTTAATGGCTAGAAATAACATGCTTGTAAATAATAGAAGTTAAAAATAAAAATATAAACATATGGTTGACAGTTGATTCAAGAAGAAAGTTACATTGCCTTGTTAATTGTTTCATGTTGTTTGTACCACATTCACCCTCTCTTTTGGTTTAGTAAGTATAATGTTTGGGCGCTCTATTTTATCAATTCTTTTATTTTTTTTCTTTTAATTTTATGATTGGAAGTCTTCATGATGTGTATATTTATTTGCTTACATTTTGTCTCAAGTTATTCATGGACTAGTGTGTGAGACAGGTTTGAAGTTAATCAAGAATTTAAGTTTGTGGATTAGATAATTATGTGCTCAACTTTTTTAATGAAGAAAAATTAAAATAAAATTTCCATGTGAATTTAAAGTAGAATTTTATAAATAGTCATAAATTTTCTAAAGTATTAAAAAATAATAAAAATAATTTAAAAAATATTTTCATCATTTCAACCTTTAGATATGATACAAAAATAGGTACAAGTGACAGTGGATAAGGCATCATCAGCAAAACAAAAAATAATTGCAATAACGCTCCTTTCCAATCCCTTTGAATTTAGGACAATGATAATTCCCTTAAAACCCCAAAAGAATATGCCTAGAAAGAAGCAAGAAAAGTAAGGGCCCGTTTGGTTAAGGATTCAAAAACGAGTTTTTGCATAGTTGTTTTTAAAAAATGAACACAAGGAAACTATCATTTTTTGCTTGTATTTTTTCAAAATCAATGAACAAAACATGAGAAGCCCTATCGATATTCTTTGGTGAGATTCTTTCTTTGATGGGTTGCTAATTTGAGTTGAGGACTTTGAACTAGTGTCTCCTTCCATTGCAACCCTTGAACCAGTTGTCTTCTTCCATCGGAACCTTTGAATTGGTTGTCTCTTTCCATCGAGGGGTTCCTTATGCTTGTGACAAACAATTTGTCTTTTCCTATTTGAAACTTGTTTCCCAACCTCTTATCCGAACTTCCTAACTGCAACCATGCCTATGATAATCCTTCTCCCTGAATCATTTGGATTCAATGATTCGTACTATCCAAACAGGTATTCTTATCATCCCAAAGCATTTCATTTCTACATCTAATACACTTATGTGCCAAAAAGGGTTTAACTAAAATGGGGGACCTCCTATGAGATGAGAGGGACAATTGTGATGCATAAAACCTACTTGACGAATTAGGTGTTAGTCTTTTTATCTATGAGAGGGGAGTGGTTAGGATTGGTGGTGGGGTTTCGGGCGGGGGGGGGGGGGGGGGAATGATCTTCTAAGTTGAGTAGAGAGTTAGGTAGGCTTGCCTCCTCAATCAAGGGGGAAATGAGTATAAGTGCTGATGGAAGTTATCAAGGAAGGTTCTTTCTTGTAACATTTGGGGTTTAGGAAGTAGAAGGAAGCAGGGGTAACTGAAAGAGTTAATCAGTAGGGTTTTTTCGGATGCTTTTTTCATTCAATAGTCTAAGATTGAATCAATAGATGTCTTCTTGGTGAGAAGTATTTGGGATGCTAGGTTTAGAGATTGGGTTTTATTTCCTTCTTCAGGTGCTTTGGGAGGGAAAATCATTATTTGGGATACTAGGGTGGTCAAGGAAGTGTTGGAGGATGAGGACGTGGTTTAGATGGTGTTAGTGGCAAAAGTAGTGTATTAGGATGAGGATTTCATCGTGGCAATTCTCGCTTTTGCACACGTTGTGGCAATAACAATCATAATATTTATCAATGTTGGGATCTCCATTGGAGACCTACTTTGGCCAATAAGTCTCTTATCAAGGGTGATTCTATTGTTGTCCCTTCAAATGTACCTGGCCACTCCGTTGGGGAGTTGTTTTTATCATCTACTATGTTCTAAGAGGTGTATAACAATCTTATTTGCATGGTTGAACAATTTCAAACCGAGTTTTCTATATCTAGTGCTATTGTGGCTCATTTTGGTGCTATCGGGCTTTTTGCCTCTTCATCCTCCTCACCATGGGTTATTGACTTTGGTGCCTCCTACCACATGGCAGGTGATAGGCAGTCCTGATTTATTTCAGTCCATAAAATCCACTACTTTATAGCCCAAGGTTACTCTTTTTGATGGTTTGGTTACACCGTCGCTAGCTGTCACAATATTCTTTCGTTTCCTTCTATTCCTCTTTTTTTTTTTTTTTTTGTCTTATATGTGCCTAAATTTCCTTTGAACCTTTTATCAGTTAGTCAATTAACTAAATCTCATAATTGTTGTGTGACATTTTTTCTTCTCATTGTGTTACTCATGATTTCCAAACAAAGAAGAGGGTTGGTGGAGGGTTTGAGAAGGATGGTCTATACTATCTGATAGTGGTGGTAGTAGATCTAGTTCTTGACGGATTTTTCAATTTCTACCCATAATGTTTCTTTGGATCAATGGAATGCTCGGTTAGGTTCATCCTTTGCTTCAAAAATTGCAACACATTTTTCCTATGTTTAGGGCTATTTCTCATTTTGAGTGTTTTGTGTGTCAATTAGGAAAGCATACTTGGGCATCTTTTTCGTCTAGAGTTAAGTCTCATAGTAAATCATTATTTTTTGGTTTTATAGAAAAAGAAAATCATTAGATAAAGAAAGAATGTACAATCAAGAGAGAAGACATCCTTAACGAAATTTGAGAATCTCTAGAAAAAAACAAAAAAAAGCAAAACATAAGATGTAAAAGACAGCGAAAGAAAATCAGCACACCCTAAGAAGAGATTGCCAATCACGCTGAACATCTAAAATGCACATCCCCTTGAAATTTCCATTGCTCACACACCACAAAGAAGCCATAAAATGAACCCTTTTCCACACTTAACAAATATGATAACTTCTTCCCTGAAGATAAATGCAAGTTACGTTCCTTTCACAAAACCCTAAAAACTGCAAATAAAGCACAATTCTATAATGCAATTCCTTCCTTCTTCGTACCAAACCTTATAAAAGATATTGTCAAGAACTCCATTGATTGTGGACAAACCCAACTTTCTCCAAAATTATTGAATAGCTTGTTCCAAAATCTTCCATGCAAAATCATAATGTGAGAGAAGAAGTGAGACAAAGTTTGAGCGATCAAAACAGAGAATATATATATTAGGAGAGAGCCTTTAAAAGTTCCTAATTATTGTTTTCTCTTATTCATTTAGATATTTGTGGTTTGTGTAGAGCCAAGAATTTGGTTGGTCATCAATTTTGTGTCTTTTGAGGATGATTTTCGCGTATGACCTAAACCTATATGTTAAAAGAGACGTATGAATTTTTTAATTTGTTTACTCGCTACTATGGGGAAATAACAACCCACTTTGACATTATTATTCAAATTTTGCGATTCGATGATGCACTTGAATTTGTTCAAAATGAGCTTTAGTCTTTCTGCTTATCTTGTTATCGAACCCTAGCTTCGACTCTAGATACCTTCGTTAACTAGTTTCCTTTTACAACCTAGCTGAGTTCGAACCGGATACTAGCGACGGCTGAGGCCCTCATGACGATTGTGTCCCTCTCTTTGACATCCGATTTCAAACCTTGACACTTGTCTTGACTAAAACTCCCTCCTTGACTCCTCGCGGCAATCGTTTCCTTTACCTGATGATCATGTACACCTCCCTGACTCTTTGCGACGATTTCTAGATATTCTTAGCCACTTGACAGGTCCGAGTTGAGCCCTAGTCTTGCATAATTTCCTTCCGTCATTCTACTGTTCACTCTAGTCCTCTTTTTTCCATCCCTCTCAACTTTTTTTGGATTGCCTAAGGCCTCTACAAGTGCTCGAATCAAGGATGGGAGAGTTCTCTTCTCTCAGAATAGAGAGGAAAGTGTTCTCTATGGCTTGCTGGACTTGGTGGCTTACTGTTTTACAAAATGCGCTAGGAAATTTGTCTCATTCATTGTGTTGGCGAAGGAAGAACAAGTTTGAATCTTGAAGATGCTAGGAGTGATTTGCAAGGCTAATGTAGGGACTGCAAAGAGCTACCAGGGAACAAGATTCGACATGGTTGGGTTTAGTGTGGGTTTAAAGCTTTGTGAAAATGGTAGGGGTAGATACATATAGTTGGCGAAAGGCAACAACAAGTTTCTATCTATTGTCTGCATTCCAGAGGGTGATCAAAATAAGGGGTGGAGGGCCCTTCTCTAAGCGTTGCTGGTATTTTTTCCGACCAACTTCCTACTAAGAGTGTCATAAAGAAATGTTTGGATAACCGAGTTATTATATATATATTTTGAGTGATACTGAAATGGATCGAGTAATCTCTTTCTTAATCCAAGAAATCCATGAAAAGGTATTTCTAGTTTGCATGGTTCAATTGTTGATCCCGAAAATTTCTGCAATAAATTGATAGGTTGCTAGTATAGTTCCCTATCTATGATTCTGTGATTTACTGGTATTTATTGGAAAAATTGTACTGGGATATAAGAGCAATCCCTTGAATGGATAGAAATAAAAAGAGTAAGTACAATTTTGAATGATTTACTTATGCAGTCTAGTAACAAACATTATAATTAGATTAATATCAGTGGATCATTTTTTAGTCATTCATTGAACGATAAATCACTACAAGTGACGGGGATACACGATTTAAAATTGTGGTTATGTTAGAGGTTGTATATGTCTTTTAGTATTATTATTATTGAGTGGGTTAGTATGTTAATTAGTGAGAGTTAGTAAGGGTATTATTGTCATTATAATGTATTTAATTTGTATTATAAATAGAGGGAGAGACCTATCTTCAAGTTAGCTCAATCATTTTAATCAAATCTTAACATGGTATCTGAGCAAGATCCTATCTAAACCCTACTTAGTACTTCCCTTAGCCGTTGCCGGAAAACACCATTCCTGTAGCTGTTTTTCCCAGATCCACCTCCTCCCATTCTAAGTCACAAAACCAACCATACACCCATATTCATAACCCCCCTTGACGACCCAACCCACAAAATCCCATCGCCGGAGGGCACTCCACAACCCCCGACACGTCGGCCAAATGTTGGAAGGGCCGGCCCCACGGGCCGACACGTGAATGAAGTTTTGACCACTTTTTTTTTTTTTCACGCCATGCTCTGATTCCTTCTTTGGATTATATTATCACGCTGTTAGGCCTATTTTTTGCTAAAAAATTCAACCTTTTTCGACCATGCACTCGTGGTATTCTGTTAATTTTTGTTCAGGGTTTGTGAAAGCTTCCTTGTGAGTTTTTTGGTGCTGTGGCAGCATTTGTATGTTTAGTTGTGACGTTATGGCAGTGCTATATTCATTGGCGTGTTGTTCACTTGGTTCGTGGTTGCGTTGGTGCTTCACATGATTTGTGATTGTTCTGATTATTGATTGTGCTTCTTGTTTTTGGTATGGTTGCTGATTTGTGAGTGCTGTGGCAGTCCTATATCTGTTGGTGAGTTGTTCACCTCATTCGCCATTGTGTTGGTGCTTCACATAGTTTGCGATTGTCCCGATTAGTTTTGATTGTTCTTCTTGTTTTTGGTGTGATTGCTGATTTTTGAGTGTTGGGATGGAATCTATGAATCCCAAAAAATTGTTTCCTACATCATTGCCGCAAATAATGACTGAAAAGTTGCATGGAAAGAACTATGTTCAATGGTCTAAAAGTGTTCAAATTTATTTAGCATGATTAGGGAAATCGGACCACTTGCTTTAATATGATTCTTTTGATGAGAAGAGAAAAGACATGTGGGTTCAGGAAGATGCCTTGATCATTTCCATTTTATGGAATTCAATGAAACCACAAATTGCACAGATGTGTATGCATCTAGATACGTGCAAGGATATTTGGGATTATGTCAAACTTCTATACTCTAGTAACACTACACACATGTATGATTTATCCTAGGAGTACTTTTCGTTACAATAAGGAGATAGGAGCATTGTAGATTATTTTGGAGAGACGAAGCGTATTCATGAGGAGCTTAATGTCGTGCAACCTATAACTGCTAATGTTCGTGAGATGCAGAAGCAAAGGGAGTAGATGACAATTCTTTGTGTTCTAGTAGGCTTGAGACCTAAGTTTGAGGCAGTTTGGTCCTAGATACTCAGTAGTGCCGAGTTGCCATCATTTGATGATGTTTATTCTCGTGTCCTTCGTGCTTCCTTTAGCACACGGTCTCCCGCTCTTACATCTGGATTTGAGAGGAAAGCCTTTGCTACACAGAGTGATTCTAGTTCTCTCCCAAACAACTGCAAAAGTTATTGCGGTGGTTCGAGTAGCCGTAGTGGTAGAGAAGGATGAGGTAGAGGTATTCCTTGCAAGTGCACTCATTGTGGACGGGATAACATATTATTGAGCAGTGTTGGGATCTTTGTAGAAGATCTTCACGTGTTTCCAATGCAGCCACCACTGACTTCACACCTTTTGGGGCAGCCAATACAGCCACTATTGACTCCTTACCTTTGGGGTAGAGTTGGGGGGGGGGGGGTGGCGGCAATTTATTGTCTATATGTCAAAGGAAGAGTATTCCAAGTTCCAATAGTATCAAGCATCACAACAAGCTTCTCTTCCCATTGCATCTCTTGCCCATATAGGTAATCACATAGTATTCTTGTCATCTAGTACTTCTTGTCCTAGTCTTTGGGTCCTACACTTTGCTGCTACTGATCATATCATAGGTATATTTAGCTTTTTCTCCACTATTCAATGTCCTACATATTTACCTTCTGTTACTCTTGCTAATGGATCCACTACTGCAGTCGAGGGAATTGGGACTATAAATCCCACTTCTTTTATTTCCTTCCTTCGATTTTATATATTCCCAAATTTCCTTTCAATCTTATGTCTGTTAGCAAAATTACTAAATCAATGAATTGTTCAGTGACATTCTTCCCCGATTCTATGGTTATTCAGGATTTGAAGACGAGGACAACGATTGGTGGAGGGCGTAAAGTTGGTGGATTCTATCACTTTGAGCTGCTATCCCCTTCTACTGCTTGCACTACTGTTGCCACATGTTTCCAAATTCATTGTCGCCTGGGTAATCCTTCATTGGTAAAGTTAAAAAGTCTTGTTCCTAGTTTGAGTTTTGTGTCTAGTCTTGATTGTGAGTCTTGTCAGTTGGGAAAGCACCATTGTGTTTCTTTCGCTTCTTGGGTTAGTAAAAGGGCTACAAATCCTTTTATGTTAGTTCATTCATATGTCTGGGGTCCTAGTAGGGTCATGTCCAAGTTAAGTTTTCAGTACTTTGTAACCTTTGTGGATGATTATTCAAGAATGACTTGGTTATATTTAAGAAAAGATTGTTTTGAGTCATTTCATGTATTTTGTGCCTTTTGTTCTAAAATAAAGACTTTATTTGGTTTACAAGTTCGAAGACTTCGAAGTGATAATGCTAAAGGGTTTTTCAGTGCACAATTCACTACTTACATGATTCAGTGTGGTATTGTTCATCAATCATCCTATGTCCACCCTCCTTAACAAAATTGGGTTGTAGAGCAGAAAAATAGACATCTTCTGTACCTAAAGTGTTTTGGAGTGATGCTATACTTATTGCTTGTTATCTGATCAACAGAATGCCATCCTGTGTTCTTAGCAGTAAAATTCCCTACTTCATTCTCTTTCCTAATTCACCTTTATTTTCTCTTCCTCCTCGTATATTGGGCTGTGTGTCATTTGTTCATCAACTAACTATTTTGGATCCTCGTGCTATAAAATGTGCCTTTTTGGGCTACCCATATACTCAAAAGGGATATCGTTGCTATAGTCCTGTGCTGCATTGCTTCTTTGTTTCTATTGATGTTACCTTCTTAAGTCTACACCTTACTACGCCTAATCACTGAGCACTTCTGAGCTCAATGAGTCTCTTCCTTTGCCTAATATTCCAGATTCTACATTGCTGTCCTTGCCCAACCAACCATCTGAGTCTCCATGTAGTTCGAGTCCTTCTCATCACCTTGATCATCCTAATTTGCAGGTGTATTCACGTTGGTGACTCCAAGGAAGAGAGTCCCCTCTAGTTTCTACTACCATGCCTTTGGTTTCCTTGTGTGATGATCTTACTTCCTATAATGTTGATCCTCCTATTGCTGTTCGGATAGGTACATGCACATGTACTCAACACCCCATTTCCAGCTGTGTTTCTTGTGACTTCTTATCACCCTCCTATTAATTTTTTGTCACTGCTCTATCATCTACTACCCTTCCTAAATCTGTTTCGGAAGCCTTAGCCCATTCAAGGTGGAGGGATGCTATGGTTGAAGAGATGAATGCTTTACATGACAATGGTACTTGGGACTTGGTACCTCTTCCTCTTGACAAGTCTGTGGTTGTTTGTCACTGGGTTTACACTGTGAAAGTCAACCCTGATGGTTTTGTAGCTCATCAAAAGGCTTGTCTTGTTGTTGAGGGATACACTCAGGTGTATGGTTTGGACTATTCTGATACTTTTTTTTTTGGTTTCCAAACTTACATTAGTATGTCTATTCATCTCCTTGGCTACTACTTGTCACTGGCCTTTGTATCAGCCAGATGTGAAGATTGCCTTCTTGCATGGTGACCTTGAGGAGGAGGTTTATATGGAGCAACCACCTGGGTTTGTTGCTCAGGGGGAGTCAGGCTTAGTTTGTTAACTCAATAAGGCGTTATATGGTTTAAAACAGTCTCCTAGAGCATGTTTTGGTTGTTTCAGTGCTATAGTACGTGAGTTTGGTCTCCAACGATGTGCTATGGATCATCCGTGTTTTATCGTCATACTTCATCAGTTAGGATCCATCTTGTTGTTTATGTGGATGATATTGTTATTACAGGTTATGATGATAAATGTATTTAGAGTCTCAAAATTTTTCTATAGACTAAGTTTTAGACAAAAGATTTGGGACTATTGAAATACTTCTTGGGTATAGAAGTATCTAGATCTCGTATCAGAATTGTTGTGTCACAAAGGAAGTATGTTCTTGATTTGTTGGATGAAACTGGCTTGTTGGGATCTAAACTAGTTGATACATCCATGGATCCTAACAGCAAGTTAATGTCAGATATGGGTGATTTGCTACCTAATCTTAGACTATACTAGAGACTTGTTGGAAAATTGAATTATCTCATAGTTACTTGGTCGGATATATCTTTTGCAACAAGTGTTGTGACTTGTGAGTCAATGCCTAGATTCTCCGAGGACAAGTCATTGAGATGCAGTAATTCGCATCTTAAGATATCTCAAAGGTGCACCTAGGAGAGGTCTTTTATATTGTTATCAAGGTTATACTTATATCCATGAATATATAGATGCAGATTGGGCTAGATCGCCTTTTGATCAGAGATCTACTATTGGGTACTGTATCTTGGTTGGTGGTAATATGGTTTTCTTGGAAAATTAAGAAACAAATTGTTGTGGCAAGTTCAAGTGCTGAATCAGAATATAGAGCTATGACTCACATCACACTACTTGTGAACTTGTCTGGTTGAAGAACATGTTGGAAGAATTGGGTTTTTTGCATTCTCAACGTATGAAATTGATGTATAATTATCGAACTGCTCTTCATATTGCCTCCAACCTGGTCTTTCATGAGCGGATGAAGCACATTGAAGTTGATTGCCTCTTTGTTTTGGAGAAACTTGTGTAGAAGCTCATTACAACTGCTTATGTTAAGTCAGACATGCAGCTTGCTGATTTGCTTACCAAAGCATTAGGGGGTGCTCTTGTTAAATTCATTTGTAACAAGTTAGGAGCTTATGACATTTATGCTCCAACTTGAGGTGGAGTGTTTGAGGTTTTATATGTCTTTTAGTATTATTATTATTGAGTGTGTTAGTATATTAATTAGTGAGATTTAGTAAGGATACTATTGTATTTAGAATGTATTTAATTTGTATTATAAATAGAGGGAGAGAACTGTCTTCAAGTTAGGTAATTCATTTTAATCAAATCTTAATTGGTTCATCGAACATTAGTTCGAGGGCAACCAATGATGGGAGAAGTGTGTTCCAGAGACTTTTGCCATATTCATCCTATGCTGATGTAGTCAGTGGAGGCTCTAAGTCGAAGATGGGTTCAGAAATGGTTACCTATCACAAGGGCTATATTGAGCAGAGAAAATGAAAGTAGTTTGGGTCATTAAGGAAAAGGGACCAAATGCTGAGTGCCTAAATTCAGAACTGCAACATACTAGGCCTGTACAGAAAGAGCGATATGTTTACTAGAAAATCGAGAAGTGGTGGTGGGGCTGAGTTCAAGGGATTGTTTGCTTTTAGGGGAACCTATGATAGAGTGCCCTGAGAAAGAGGATGTAGACTTTGGCATACAAGTTGATATAGCAGTAGCATATCATGTTGAGTCGACGAACTTGAATTCTGAAGAGGATATGGAAGAGGGTTCATTGTTTGATTCATTTGAGTAGATGGGCAGCATATGCGAGTCTGAGAAGGGGCTTTTGGTTGATTATAGGAGAGTAGAATTCAAGGATGAAGGATTGTTTTAGCTGTTTGAAAATCCCTATGAAACTAGAAGAGGGTGAGGCTAACAAGAAGGAGAATATGAAATTGAGTTCACAGCAAATGGAGAGTGTTAGCCTTCACTCGAACTCATATCTTACAGAAGCAGATATAAATTTTTCTAAGTGCAATTGTGACTTGGTGAATGCTTTAAATGCTGCGAGAAACTTGCCTTTTGACCCTAGTCATGGCTCATGGGCGTAGTCCCTACCTTGTTTCTAAGTCGGTCGTTCCTTGGTGTGATGTCGGGGGGAATCTTACTGAGAAAACGGATCTTATTTCGTCACACCCTTGTACATCAAGAGTAGTAAAGGCATCCTACCCATCCCTATTAAACCTATGCCTTCAGTCACTTTTGGCCACAAGGATGATTTTTCTAAGGGGGAGGGTCTTGACCTTAGCTTTAAAGGAGGTGAGAGAGATTGCCTTGACCTGCAACAACTCCTCAAAGGTATAGGTTTGGAGTTGGTTGACTTGGTTGGTAAAAGTGCTTAGGTTGGGTTTGAGTTCTAGGATGTATGAGAGAAGAAAGAAGGAAGTCCATAAGGAGTTAAAAAACTTGGTTTTGTCAATCAATTATGAGGGTGGGAAAGGAGTCGGAAAGGGTGGTGAACACAGTAGATTATGAAGATAGTTAGTTGGAACCTAAGAGGATTTGGGAGCGTGAGGAAGAGGAGTTTGATTGAGGAGGTATCGGATAAGAGCTCCCCTGATATTGTACTTATCTAGGAAACTAAATAGGAATCAATAGATGAGGGGTTAGTGAAGACTATTTGGGGTGTGTGTTGTAAGGATTAGGAATTTTTGCCTTTAAGAGGTGTGTCAAGGGGCATTCTTCTCTTATGGGATTTGCACTCTTCTTTGAAAGCGGATACCTTGACAGGGTTTTTTCTATGTTGGTTTTATTCGAATTTAGAGGGATAGGTTAGTGGTGGGTCTCTGTGGTTTATGATCCTTCTAGGCCTAAAGGAATTCCTTCTGGGAAGAGTTCAACTGTATTTTTGGTTTTTGATCCCCCTAGTTGGATCGTGGGAGGTGATTTCAATGCTGTTAGATTTCCTAGAGTGAAGAAAGAAGGGAGAAGATTTACCACGAGTATGCTTCAGATGAATGGAGGAAAAACACTTTAATACCTATATACAAAAATAAAGGAGATATTCAAAATTATAATAACTATTGTGGAATTAAACGTATCAGTCATATGATGAAATTATGGGAAAAGAAAGTTGAACAAAGATTAAGGCTAGAAACGAAGGTCTCAGAAAATCAATTTGATTTTATGTCTGGGTGATCTACTACAAAAGGTATATATCTTTTAAGAAAATTAATGGAAAATTTTAGGGAAAAGAAAAGGGATTTGCAAATGGTTGGGGTACCTAGAGAAGTTTTATGGCGGGTTTTAGAAAAAAAAGGTGTATGCAGTAGGTATATAGATGTCATTAAGGATATGTACAATGGTGTACTGACTAGTGTAAGGACTATAGGTGGAGAGACCAGAGAATTTCCAGTCACAATAGGTGTACATCAAGGATATGCTTTGAGCCCTTATCTTTTTGCTTTAGTGATGGATCAATTGACTAGGACTATCCAAAATGAGGTTCCATGGTGTATGTTATTTGCAGATGATATTGTATTGATTGATGAAATTAGGGGTGGAGTAGAGGCTAAGTTAGAATTATGGAGAGAAGGATTAGAGTCTAGTGGCTTTAGGGTAAGTAGAAATAAGACATAATATATGAAATGTAATTTCAATAATAATAGGAGGAATATTGGAAACAAAGTTAAACTTGATGATGTAGAAATAAATAGCATTAGTAGATTTCGATACCTTGGATCTATTATGCAAGCTGAAGGATAAATTGAAGAGGATGTAATGCATAGAGTTAAAGCAGGTTGGGTAAAATGGAGAAGTGCTTCAAGTGTGCTTTGTGATCGTAGAATACCCTTAAAATTAAAAAGAAAGTTTTATAGGACAACTATAAGACTAGCTGTGCTATATGGTTAAGAAAGTTGGGCAACTAAGAAACAACATATCCAAAAAGTGAAAGCTGCCAAGATGAAAATGCTTGGATGAATGGTGTAACATTGAAAGATAACTTAAAAAATGAACATATTCGCAGTAAGTTAAGTGTAGCTCCTGTAGAAGATAAGATAAGGGAGAGACAACTCAGGTGGTTTGGGCATTTGCAACGTAGGCCACATAGCACACTAATGAGGAAGAGTAAGTTATTTGTTGTGAGGGGTAGTAGAAAGGGTGGGGTTAGACCTAAAATAACTTGGAATGAGATAGTAAGGATTTAATAGCCCTGAAGTTGTTGAAAGAAATTGTCCATGATCGCATAAATTGGAGGAGAAGGATTCATGTAGCCGATCCCACCTAGTGGGATGCAAGGCTTGGTTTTGTTGTTGTTGTTGTTGTTTTGGCTTAACCATGCGACTTTTAAGCCTTTGGTTAGGGATCATGGTGAGAGGATGTGGAGAGGGGTTGGGATTCATGAGGAAGTTAATATGGTTGAAGGAAAAATTGAAAGTTTGGAATAAGGGGGAGTTTGGTGATATAGGCTTAGAAAATTTGTTCTTTTGAGCGAGTTGGCGGGTTTGGATAGAAAGGAGGAGGAGGTAATGTTGTCGAACAGCGAGGAGAGTAGAAGAGTCTTTGTTAAAAACGAGTTGGAAGAGGTGATCTTTCAAGAAATAAGGAGTTGGAGACGACAAAATTTAAATGGGTGATAGACGGTTATTGAAAACCTGTTTTTTTTTTTTTTTTTTGCCATAGATTAGTCAATGGAAGTAAGAGGAAGGATTTGATTAAGGAGCTGGAGTTGGGGGGACGGAAGGAGTACTAGTGATCAATGTATGGTATCTTCTATTATTGCTGACTTCTTTCACAATGCGTATTTAAAGGATAGTCTTAATTGACCTCTAATTGAGGGTTTAGATTGGGATCTATCTCTGCTAATCAATTGATTTGGATAGAGAGACCTTTTAATGAGGAGGAAGTGAGGGGGGTGGTTTTTGGGAGGGATAGAGATAAGGCTCCGAATCTGGTCAAGATTGTTGGGAGATAGTTAAGGTTGATTTGTTGAAAGTTTTCAATGAGTTCTAAGAGAATGGGATTTTGAGCAAGAGTATCAACTCAAACTTTATAGCATTAGTGCCTAAGAAAGCTAGATCTTATGAGGTGGAAAGCTTTACTGCCTAAAAAGCTAGATCTTATGAGGTGGAGGATTTTAGACCTATTAGTCTTATCTCTAGTGTGTATAAGATTATCACTATTCTTAACTAATAGGTTGAGTGCGGTGCTGAATAATTCTATTTCTAGAAGAAGGGGTTTGTTTTTAAGGTAGATTTCGAGAAAACTTATGATAGAATCAACTAGAGTTCCCTAGATAAGGTCTTTGTGAAAAAGGGTTTTGGGGAGCGATGGCAGAGTTGGATTAGGGGCTGCCAATCTAACGTGTGGTTAATAGTTATTATTAATGGTGAACCTAAATCTTGGTTTAATGCTTCAAGGGGCATTAAACAAGGAGACCCATTATCCCCCTTTTTGTTCGTATTTGTAGCTGATGTTTTAAGTAGGGTGTTGGATAGGGCAGTTGATGGAGAGTTTATTAAAGGATATATGTGGGGAATGAAGGGGGCGTGGTAGTCTCTCATCTTAAATTTGCAGATGATGCCATTTTCTTTCTTAATGAACATAGTATTTCGTTTAGAATAATTTTGTGTATTCTTATGTTTCTAAAAGAGTTCCTAGGCTTAAGATTATTATGGGGAAAAGTGGTTTGCTAGCCCTAAACGTACTCGATTAGAGGACTAGAGTTTGGGCAACAGATGCATTGTGTGGTTTATTGGAATGGACCCTAACCTATTTAGGGGTTCCACTGGGTGGGAATCCTAGCTAGGTGGATTTTTGGAATCTAGTAGTGGAGAGGATTACGAAGAGATTAGATGGTTGGAAGGGTGCTCGTTTCTCTTTTGGCAGTAGAATTTTGAGTATGTGGGTTTGTCTCTCTTGCATCCTTTTGTATTTTTTATTTGTTTTTAGAATTCTAGTTGGAGTTGTGAGCAAGCTTGAGAGAATAATAAGGGATTTTTTGTGGTTTGGTCTAGGGTATTGTAGGGATCATTTAGTAGACTATGTAGAGGTTAGTAAGTCTAAAAAGGAGGTGGGATTGGGTCTTGGTAACTTGGTGTCGAAAAACACCGCTCTTTTAGCTAAATGGTTGTGGAGATTCCCCTTGAAAGATAATTCCTTATGGCATAGAGTTATTTGCAGTAAGTTTGGGTTGGATGAGAATCGATGGAATACCAATGCTAGCTTGAGATTCTTTGAGGAGATTGTGGAGGTTTATTTCCCTGATTTACTTTATTTTTACCCCTCTCACTAAATTTGTTGTGGGGAAGGAATCCCAAATTCGTTTTTGGGAAGACCTATGGCTTAGGAATGATTCTTTTTTCATTTTTTTTGGCATCTTTCTAGATTGTGCTCTGAGCCAAACAAAGTTATTTCTTTCTTTGTGGACAATGGGAGGAGATTTCCAGTCTATTGGAATCTTCATTTTAGGAGACCCTTGAATGATAGGGAGATGGTGGAGTTCTCTTCTTTGTTTTCCATATTGAACAATTGTGCATTATCCTCGAGTAGGGATGTTCATTCTTTGCTGTCTGGATCATTTAGGGGGTGTTTTCTTGTAAATCTTTCTTGAATTTTTGACCTATTCAAATGATCCCTTTCCTTTTATTCAGTTATTTGGAAGGTTAAAGTTACCCCCGAAAATTAAAGCGTTTTTACTTGGTTGGTTGCACTTGACAAAATTAATACCAATAACTTGTTGCATATTAGGAGACCTTTGAAGGCTCTCTCCCCAGATGTTCGCATGCTTTATTATAGGAATTCAAAAACAACCTCTCACCTTTTTTGCATTGTGATTTTGCATGGAGGATTTGAATCAATTGTTTGGTGTTATGGAAGAGAGTTGGGTCTGCCCCTATTCAGTGGAAGATTTGTTAATCAATTCTTTTGCTGGTTATGGAAATGTACTAAGTATGCAGTTTTATGGGGTCTTTGGTTAGAATGTAATGCACAGATTTTTTATAGGAAGAAGTTGAATTCATATTTGGTGTGGGAAAAGATTCAGTTCTTGACTTCTTTATGTTTTATCAGGTTTGGTTTCATGGTTTAAATAGGGATGGGAAGGATTGGTTGGATTGATTTCTGCTTTTTAATGTTTAGTTTTTCTTTGGTTTGTTCTAGATTTTTTTTGGGAGATGCCTTTTCCCCCCCTTGTAAATTCTCTTCTTATTAATGAATTTCTTTTGCTATAAAAAGGTCTTTTTGCTTAGCCAAAGGAATGATTCACCAAACATCATGTGTAAATACCCGTCAGCAAATTGGAGTACAGGAATGGAAAAATAAACATTTACTTGACATAGCACAGTCTCTACTGTTTAATATGCAAGTTCCTAAGACCCTTTGGAGTAATGCTTTTATTATAGCCTATGTCTTACTTAATAGGGTGCCCTCCAGTGTTCTAGGGGGACAAATTCCCTTCTCTATCATGTACTAAAAAACATCCATGTTTCTTTGTTGTTTTCGTGTCTTTGGGTGCAATGTTTTGTTTATGTTCCGCATATAGGTCAGGACAAGTTCTCTCCTCATGCTATTAAATGTGATTTTGTATGCTACTGGAGAACTTAGAAAGGATATAGATGTTACAATCCTCTCACTCACAGGAAATATTTGAGTGGAGATGTGGGGACATATTACTTCTCTAGTGTTGGGTCTTCATGGGATAAATATATTTTTAGTCCAATAATTTTTGGCTCCCCCTAGTGCATTGATCCCCCTAGCCCTACCCTATCCCTTTAGAGAAAACTTCTACTCCTCTAAATTCATCAGCTATTGATCCAAGGAAATAGTTGAGTGTTTGTGAATGACGAAAGCAAGCATAGACTTTGCTACCGTTGTGCAGCCACCTTTTTTGCCCTTCATTGGTTCGACTTCTCCTTTTGGAGATCCATCTTAGCATGACTTGGATTTGCCAATTGCACGTAGGAAAGGTACATGAACATGTATTCAGCAGTCATTAATTGCTTATCTCGTTGTTCATCTTGCTTCAGCTCAACACCTTCATAGTTCTATCCATTCTTTTGCCTTGTAAATGTTCTTTGTCTCTTATCCTTTGCTCACATGCTGGAGCCCTTGCTAACCCTGGGTGGAAGCATGCAGTGGATATAGAAATGGATGCCTTGATCACTCGAGGGACATGGGATTTGGTAGATTTGTCTTTTGGTAAGGTGGTAGTTTGGTGTTGTTGGATCTACATCGTCAAATATTTTCTCGACGGCTGTATTGAACCACTTAAAACTTGATTGATTTCCAAGGGGTACACTTAGACATATGGTATTGATTATTATGAGACTTTTTCCCTTGTTGCTAGATTTAATTCTATTCCTGTATTTATCTTATTGATAGTTAATTTTGATTGACCTTTATACCAATTGGATGTGAAAAATGCTTTTTTTTTTTTTAATGAAGATTTGTATGAAGAGGTATACATTAGACAATTTCTATGATTTTGTGGGGGTATCACAGGGACTACTTAGTTAGTTGGGCGAGGTTTGTAGGTCAAAAAAGGAGGGAGGGTTGGGTCTGGGGAAGTTGATGTCTTAAAATGCGGCTTTTTTAACTAAATGGCTATGCCGCTTCCCTTTAGAAGAATTGCCCCCTTTGGCATAGAGTAATAAGAAGCAAGTTCGGTTGGATGAGAATGGGTGGATTACCAATGTTAGGTTAATATGTTCTTTGGGGAGTCCGTGGAGGTCTATTTCTCATATTTACCCTTCTTTCATCCCTTACACTAAACTTGAGGTTGTGAGGGGCTCTCAGATCTGTTTTTGGAAAGACCTTTGGCTGGGTAATGCATGTGATAACTGTTGACACCTCAATTTTAACTAGGCCTTTCTGAGAAGACCCAGCGTAATAAAAGTTGACTTTGAATCCGGAAAATCAGAGGACCCTTTTTGAAAATCCGATCGAGTCTTGAGTCTTGATAAATGAGTCCTGGTTTTATTTCAAAATGGAGCCTTTTTTTTCAAAATTAAGTCCCTGAGCCTTTCTTTTTAAAATTGAATCCTTGAGTCCCGAGTTTCAAAGTTAAGTCCCTAAGTCCCGAGTTTCAAAATTGAGTCCTTTTATTTCAAATCCAAGTACTGTTTACTTTTAATCGGGTCCCTTAATTTCAAAATTGATTTCCTTTATTTTTAAAATGAGCCCCGATACTTTGAATTAAGTCCGGGTATTTTCAAAAAAAAAATTGAGTTTTTTAATTCTAACCTTAAAATTGAGTCCTAACTTTAGTTTAGTCCTTTTTTCAAGTCCCTTATATTTTATTTTTTTTCGAGTCATTTTTATTTTGAGTCTAGGTCCGTTTGTTTCCGGGAACTCAAGGTCATACTTTCGTTACCAGATTGGTCAACTTTGATATAGGGTTTCAGTCAAAATAGGAATGCATGCATGAGGTCACATATTTTATTAAAAAGGAAGGGCATGGGCCCAAGGTTCTTAGTTACAGAGAGGCGTTTGCAAACCGCATAGCAAATACGTGGTGAAGAAAATACAAAAAGTGCACATGCAAAAAATTACAACTAAAAGAATACGGGGAAATGCAAAAGAAAATACAGGAAAATATAAAGCAAAGTATAGTGCAAATACATACATGAGAATACATAGGAAAACAGAAAATTCAAGCAAGCTCCAATCCTTGGTCGCCAGCTGGAGTAGCTTGAAGGATCATGAGTAGCAAATTAGAAAGAAAAGTTAGGAAAAAATAATAATAAATAAATAAAATCCACATGTGCGCAATGATGGGGAATGAAAATTGTTAAAATATTCCTTGCCATTGCAGGAATAAAGGGGAGGGGAATTCTGTTAGAACAATTTTGTTAGAGGGAAAGCATTTGGGCGCCAAATGAGCTGCCTAGACTCCTTATAAATAGGGGGTCTTGCACAGTGCAAGGGACGAACAATTAGAATGAGAAAAACAAAGGGGAAATAAGAATTAGAAAGGAGAGAAAGCTTTGCAAAATTAAGAGCATTAGAGAAGGCTCTGCAGAATTGAGAGCAGTAGAGAAAGCTTTGCAAAAATTGAGAGAGCAGAGAGCATTACAGAATGCAGTCAAGGGAAAATAGCTCAGACAGACATAATTTGAGAAGGCACTCTGTAGTGCCTTCTTACTCAGAGCCCCGAAGCAAAGCCGAGGAGCTGATCCTGAACAGACGCCCACAGTCCTACCCATTGGAGAAGAAGACTGGAGGAGAGGAAAGACCAAGGTAAGATTTAAAGGTCCCCTTTTGGTCTTGTTCAATCTATACAATACCCTGTGTGTGCTAATGTGAATGTAGGTACCTATATTTGAGCCTCAGGTTCGCATTTGAACTTGAGCTGAACACCGAGTGTCCCAAACGACCACCATGAGCTGAACTCTGAGCCGAATACCCAAGCCCTTTGAACCAAACCCGAGCCTCGAACTAAACCCCTCGGATCGGGTCCAAAACCCGAACCCGAACTCGGGTTTGAACTCCCTCGACCCACTTTGAAAAATAACCTGAGTCCCAACTCGTTTTGAAAAATAAAACCCGAGGCCCCGACTATCCTTTAAACCAAAGCCCAATTCCCATTTTAAAGTCCAAGCCCATTGCCCGAGTTTCAAAACCCCAGGCCCAATTTAATCTTACAACTGCGAGCCCCATTTAACATTAAAACAATCCCCAAACCTTTTTTTTTTTTTTAAACCTGAGGCTCAACACCCGATTTTTTAAACTTAACCCAAGGCTCGTTTCAAAAGTAACCTGAGGCCCATGCATGTCACGATCCACTCGGGTTGACCCGAGTTAATACACCCTAGGGGTTTGACTTATGCGAGTCAACATTGGTATGACCCATTGATTGAGACGAGGTAACTCATCCTCAACCCCAACCCTGGAACCAAACCCTAACCTATCCAAGATCTGAAACCTAGGATCATTAGAATAGCCACATACAGATCACAAACAACATCACACTTAGATCATACACGTAAAAATTAAAAAAAAAATTCCAAAAATAAGGTAGAATAAAAAACTTATCTTTTTTGTGTGACTTTTCTGGAAGCCGAAGGAGCCTCCCTAGGTTTACATCGATCCTCTGTCTCGAAACACCCCCCGGGTGTTCGCCATTCACCATAGTCCTACCGAGGGCTCCCAGAATATCCAGATCTGACCACGAGAGCTTGAGAGGGGGGGGGGGGAGTGTTCGAATTTAAGGTTTTGGGAAATAGGAAAAAATCTGAGAGAGAGAGTTGCAAAAGAAAGGAAAGATTCTTGAGAAGAAAGGATGAGAGATCCAGGGCTTGTAGGGATTCTAAGAACACATGTTTGAAAAAGAACAGAGAAATCGAGAGAGATTCTGAGAGAGATAGAGAAGTTGAGAGTTAGGGTTAGGATTGAAGAATCAGAGGAGGAGATTCAGAGGGTTCTGCCGAGTTAGAAGAAATCTAGGGCTTTCGAGTGAGCGGTGAGTGAGAGATTGAGAGAAAGGCTTTGAAAGCCTCTGGAAGTAGTAGCTCGAGAAGGAGAAAGTGAGAGGGGGGGGGGGGTGTTTGAATAAGAGATTGGGGTTTCTATGTGTTGTGTGCGTTGCTAGAAAGAAAAGAGAGATTAGAAAGAGATTCGGGTCAGAGAAAGGAGGAGATTTGTAGAAGCAGAGGGGTTGCAGAGAGGAGAGGGTAAGGTTCGTAGGGGATTAGGGTTTTCGCACAGGTGGAGGAAGGAGAATGGAGGAAGAGAGGTTGTCTCGAGAATGGGAGAATGAAAATGAAGGAAGAGAAAAAATTTGGTTTAAATATCATTCGTCTTGAAGCCATAGGATTGTGACACGTGGTGTCTGATCCACCACCGATGTGTAACACGTGGATCAACCATGTCCATGCACGTTGAAACGTACACAACTCCCTTTTGAATCGCATGATCTGTGCTTTTCGGGGACGGTTCGGATCTAGCCACGTCACCAATCCATGTATGCTTACCCCCTGGCCATTCGATATGTGCTTTCCTAGAACGGCACAGATCAAGGCCACGTCATCTATCTGGGGTGTCCACTCCCACTGCTCGATCTAAACCTCTCTGCACGGTCAAGATCTAGCCATGTCAACAATCCGGGAACGCCTCACCCCCACCGTCAGATCCCGGTTTTCCAAAGACGTTCGTGATTGAGCCCCGCCACCAACCCTACTTGTATGTGCTCTTCCATTTGATGGCCAACACGTGGCATCTCCACCTTCACTCATTCAAGAGACCACGCGGCTCACCGAGAGCCATTCAATTGGCATGTTGTAGCAACCAGCTTGATGATGCCATGCGTCTGATTCGGGTCACCGTGACCCGCTATTCAACTGCTGACACATGGCTTTGACCCTTAGCTTGAACCGGTCCCCCATGAGCCGTTGATTCCCTGACTGGTCCTCCCCTGGGACTGTTTGAGCCCTTTATACCGGTTCTGATCCGGTCTTCCTTTTAATGTTTTATTTATTTATATGTATTATATTATTTAAATATATAATAATTCACTATAAAGTTCATAAAATATTTTTGACTTAATTTTCATTATTTTGCTCAAATTATTTTTTGTATCCTATTTAATTACTTAAAATTCGGGAAGAATATGGGAAAATTGCAAAAAATTCTGAAAAATTGGAGAAAAATTGAAAAAATATTTTGAGGTCAAAATGTTGTTTTCATAAACTTTTTATCCTGAATGAGTTCCAAACCTTCCCGAGATTCCTAACTATCATTTCATACTTAGAAAAATCCTATAAAATTTCCAAATTCCGGGAGCTTATTTTCGTTAAATATTTTCTTGATTTTCTTTCTCTATGATTTCAAAAACGGGGCATGGGCTCTTTGGAGTATTGTATGCCTTAGTTCTGAGGGAAATATTTATATTGTACACTATGTAAATACTTGTGTGATCTATTTATTTGCATGTGCATTTTGTAATTTTTCAAATGGGAGGAAAACAAAAGGCTATTGAATTAAATTTGGGATAATCTTCAATTAATTAGGTACCGTTCGTAGAGCAGGTGTGTAGGGGGCGCTAGTACCTTCCCCTCGCATAAACGAACTCCCGATCCCTACTTTGGTAATGCACACCGATTCTACCCTTAATTGGGTAGTAATCATGAGTTCTAATCACACTTCATAAGGTTAGTGGCGACTCCAACATTCCATCTTTTCACGAAAATTCAAATCACTTTTTTCATTTCGCCCACCCCGGGCACCCTTGCTCCGTGGGGACGTCGCGACAATAACCATACTCTCATTTATTTGAGTAGTGTTGACTAATATTGGAAATTCCATTTCACTTATTAGTGGTAGTGGGGGGGGGGGGGGGGTTAGATGAAAGCAAATTATGAGGATCATGCTAAAACATAAATAGCATAAGAGTTGGGCCTGAGAGAGCAAAAAAAAAAAGATGGGGCATGCTGAAATCAGGTGTGACACCTGGCAGCACTACAAACCAGCAGCAGCCACCTGGAAGCTCTGAAAAATCAGCAACAGACACCTAACGCACAGATGTCAGCAATGTAGGAACCCTGTTGCCACCAGCTGCTACGGTCCTGCCATGTATCCACCTGCTATCTTTACCTTTCCAGCCCTGCAGAGCAGCCTGAACACAGACAAGAATACCGCAGCCTCTTGCTGAAAACCCTACTTCTAGAGAAAGAGGGGGGGGGGAGGGAGAACTCTGCAGAAAATCAGGAAAATTCAGAGAGAATCAGGAGAAAATACAGGAAATTCAGAGGGAGACTTAAACTGAGTTAGAAGAAGCTGAAAATCAAGTAGGTGTTCTTAATTTTCATTTATTCACTTATGGATTTTGGGTATTTAAAGGAAACAAGGGTAGAAACTTGTATAAAATTGAATCCTAGTTAGGAAGATTTAAGCTTGTTATCTCTAATTACTTGATATGGCTGCATAATACATATATGTTTCTTTGGTTATCATAGTTGCATATATTCTTTAGTTGGAAATTTTCATGTCATAGATACTTATCTTGTAAGGATGATGGTTTTACTTGCTATGTGTCATGGACCCCCAAATAAGGCTCAATGAAGGGCCGCGCGGCACTCTGCGTGAGCTCTCCCCCAACTGAGTCGGCCCATAATCACAAGTTCAACCCTGCAAACATGAGCACCGGATAAGTCCTGAAAACGATTGGAAATGAGAACCGCGTCATTATAAACGACAATAGAGCATATAGGCAAGACATTCATGTATAAAGGATATTCATCACACGATAGGATACATCTTAGTCTCAGACAACAAGATATAATAATGAAAAGGACTACTTGTGTTATTTCATTCAAAAGAACAACCATACAAGCATTGTCACTAGTTTAGGTATTCATTACAAATCTCTAGAGAATACATGTAAAGTCATCTCTCCTCCCCATTTAACCCACATTACGTGGTCACCCTCTAATACTATGGCAAATCTTGTGTATGCGTATGTTGATACAGCACTGCTATGTTGGGAAAAAAAAATGTAATGCATGCTATTTGGATGTTTTGTGATGGTCACTTTAGATTAACAGATTGCCTAGAGTAAAGAGTGTGTTCATGCATATTGTTTTGAACGAAGAGTGTGTTCATGCACCTTATGATCCTGCATACATGTAAGAAATCATGTGTTAAGTATTAAAATCCTTATTTGAATAAGAGGGAGTTAAGAATGTCTACCGAGCTTTTGCTTGCTCACCCTATTCCTTAATAATTTCAGGTTCAAACTAAAGGAGAGATCCACTTGTAAATTTCTCTAAGATACTACCATTTTGACATGTATGACAAGTTGGCAGGAAGACGATAAGGATATTAAGCGTGTCTTTAGTTTTGGAGGTTATGTATGCAGATTAGGGAGTGTGAAAAATGTTGTATGTAAAGTACAAACCAATGTAAAGAGCTTGTATATATATATGTCTTGTGTTTTCAACAAATGTTCACTCTAAATTGGATTTTAACTTGTTTCCAAATGATGATTTGTAAAACAAATTCTTGCCTAGGCCTAGTGACTCCATTGGATTTTAGATGGAGTCAAGGCCGGTCACGTGCCAAAAACCAGGGATGTGACAATGCATCCTTATACACGTCATTCCTTTATCTATTTCGATTGAGCTCTGAGCAAAATAGGGCCATATCTTTCTTTGTTCGGGATTTGAGTAGCCCATTTGTTTCCTAGAATCTCCATTTTAAGAGACCTCTTTATGATAGGGAGTTGGTGGAGTTGTCTTCTTTGTTATCTCTATTGAATGGGAGTAATCTTTCTTTGGGCAGGGATGTTTGGTCTTGGTCTTGGTCTTTGGATCACTTTGGAGTGTTTTCTTGTCAATCCTTTTTTTGACTTCTTGATGCACTCCAATTCTTGTTTCCCACTCTATCATTTCATCTGGAAGGTTACTGCTCCAAAAGTTAGGCATAGCACTAGCAGAAGATAAGATAAGAGAGGAGTGACTTAGATGGTTTGGGCATTTAAAACAGAGGCCAAGTAGTACACTAGTGATGAGGAGTGAGTTAGTTATTGTTATTGGTAGTAGAAGAGGAAAGGGTAGAGGTAGA
The DNA here is from genome assembly GCF_029873635.1 of Malania oleifera. Classification (NCBI taxonomy): domain Eukaryota; kingdom Viridiplantae; phylum Streptophyta; class Magnoliopsida; order Santalales; family Ximeniaceae; genus Malania; species Malania oleifera. Next base: position 16,555,286 of record NC_080428.1, read on the forward strand.
CCTAAAATAACTTGGAATGAGATGGTGAAAAAGGATTTAATAACTCTTAAGAAAATGCCCTTAATCGTGTGAATTGGTAGAAAAGAATTCATGTATCCGACCCCATGCAGTGGGACTTAAGACTTGTCGTTGTTTTTGATTTAGAGAGGGATTTTCTTAAGTAGGGTTTGTTGGCTCTATTTTCCATTGCTTTTATTTTCTTTGTATTTTTATTTTTAAAATTTCTGTGTTTCCTTCCATGAAGATATGTTGTCCTCTTCTAGATTGTAACTTTCTCGTCTTTCTTAATATATTTCTTTTGTGATAAACATAAAATTGAAAAAATTTCATCTCTATGTAACAGTGTAACCGTTCAAGTCCCATTTTGGAGCTTCTAACTTGTTCAGCATGGGATCTTCTCTTAAGACGGGTAACTAATGTTTGCTTTTTTTTTATTCCTTTCTCCAGCAATGTTAACTTACTATGTTCTCCCTCTCTTAAATTGTTTAGATTCATTGTTTATGTGCAGGTTGGGGATGATTTCATGGCTTATCTACTAAAGTATAGCTCAATATTTTTGCCCCTTGGTCCTAAGAGCCACCACCAGGTGGCAGGTCCTCCTATTATAGATTTATGCCCCAGGTTCTCTAAATGTATATCAGAGTCTAAACGACAATATCCTTCTCTTGTTGACTTTGGTAATCAAGGGTTGAAACATATTCCTGTCTTGAAGTGTTGCTAATATTTGTCAACTTTTATTCAGTGCTCTTCCTTTTCTTGAGAAAAAGATGATACATATAATATGAGGTTAAAGCTTCTGTTTTCTTTATCCAAAGTAGCTTGAATTTTGAATTATTATTTTTTTTGCAAGATTATCAGTGTTAACATGGCACATGGTGATTTTTGTGAGGATACAAAATATGTGGACATAAGCATCTCTAACCATTGTTTTGAATGAAAGCCTATTTGCGTAACCAAAAACCTGGTTGGTCCACTAGTTTACAAGCGATTGTTGGCCAAAAAAAATATATAAGAAGTTGAAAATATATTTAATAAATTTCTACGATGGGATAGTTTGAATATACTATATTGAATTAATGAAAACAATCTCTAAAAGGACTATGTTTGACTATATTGGATTAATGAAACGAATCTCTAAAAAGACTATGTTTAGGCAGTGTTTTGGCACTACTTCTGTTGCAGATTGGAATATTTGATTTTATGAGTCTTGAAAAGTCAATAGAGGTTTGGCCACCGTAGGTAATTGGGTTTCTGGCAGAATCTAGAAAAAGCAGGAAAGATTTGCATCTCCAATTACCTTCATGGGAAGCTGTTGTTATTGATTGTTTAGTATTATTACCATGTTAGCAACCTTGAATTAGTGACAGTATTATGGTCATTGTGATGTACTTGACATGCATTATAAATAGAGCAAAAGACCTATTGTTATGATTAGGCTTTCCATTTTACACAAACTGTTAACATGGCTTTGGAGCATGGTGTTAGGTCCTAAACCCAAGTGCTGTAGGCACTTCCAAATTGAGTCCTAGAACCGAAAATCCTCCACATGCACAAGAGAGCTGCTAGCAACACCTCAGGCCTGAAAACCAACCCAGCAGCTGCTTGAAGGCACAACAGTTGCTAGACATTTCCTGGATGATGCTGCATGTTCTGGAACAACAAAACCACTTAAGATCTTGCAAAACCAACAGTATAGCCACCCACAGACACTGTTGATCTTTCAAGCCCTGTAATCTCATTGTTGGAGCCTCCCTCACGCTCCCTCACATCCATGCATCATTATGTGAAGCTTCATACAGCCATGTTTTTGGTCCTATATAGTTTGAATCTCTATAAATCATATTATCAAGTTTTCGGTGATGGATTTTTATCAAAGGATCCAACCTCTAGTTGTTCGTGCACGGAACTTTGGTAATGATAGTATGGTATTGTCGAGGCTGTTAGTGGTGTTTGAGTTCACTGGGGGCCCAAAACAGTGTTATGATGCTGTGCTTGTGTTTTATTCTAGTTGTTTATCTTGTTCGTTTGTGGTCTTAGTGGTGTGTGATGGTGGGATGGAGTCCTTGAGTCCCAACATATGTTTCTTTGTTGATGTAGATTACGACAGAGAAGTTGAATGGAAGAAACTATGTGCAGTGGTCTAAGGCTTTCAAGATCTATTTGACAGGCTTAGGCAAGTCTAACCACTTGTTTTAGTTTGGACCCAATGATGACAAACGAAAGGAAATATGGGTGCAAGAAGGTGCATTTATTGTCTCCTCATAGTGGAACAAAATGGAACTCAAGATTGCACAAATTTGTTGCATCTGGATGTATGCAAGGAAATTAGGACTATGTCAAACTCTCATACTCTAGTAACATAACTTGCATTTACGATCTTTTCCTTGAGTTCTTTCAATCAGAACAAAGAGACATGAGTGTATTAGCATTATGTAGAGATGAAATGCATCCTTAAAGAGCTTCATATTGTGCAACTCATAATAGCCGATATCTATAAATGGAAGGGCCAAGGGAGCAGACAACTCTTCAAGTCCTAGCTAGCATGACTCTAGAGCAAACCAGTCAAATTCTAGATTCTTGGCAGTGTAAAGCTGTTATCCTTTGTTGATATTTATTCTCGCATAGTTCATGCTTCCTTTAGTATCCATTCAATTCGTGGTCAAGTATTCCATCCTTTTGTTCCAAGAAGACTGCATTTGTTACTCAAGGTGGTTTTGGCCATCACCTAAGTAGTAGTAGTAAAAGTTCTCGAGGGGGTATGAGTACTCATGGAGGAAGATGGACATGGTAGAGGCTCGCCACACAAGTGTACTCATCATGTATGAGGGGCTTATATGATTGGGTAGTGCTGGGATCTTCATAGTGAAACCTCACGAATCACGAACATCGTGCAACCTAAAACCACTAATGTTTGTGAGATGCAGAAGCAGAGGGAGCGGATGACAATTCTTCAGGTTTTAGTGGGCTAGTGGGCTTGAAACCCGAGTTTGAGGTAATCCGGACCTAGATACTTAGCAGTTAGAGCTGCCATCATTTGCCAATGTTTATTCTCGTGTCCTTCGTGCTTCCTTTAGCACACATTCTCCTGCTCTTGCAATTGGCTTTGAGAGGACAATCTTTGTCACACATGGTGATTCTAGTCCTCTACCAAACAATTGCAGAAGTTATTAAGGTGGTTCAAGCAGTCGTGGTGGTAGAGATGGACGAGGTAGAGGCACTTACAAGTGCACTCGTTGTAGTTGAGGTAATCATACTATTTGAGTAGTGTTGGGATCTTTACTGTAGACCTTCACATGTTGCCAATGCAGCCACCACCGATTCCACACCTTTGGGGCCAAGTTGGGGGCAATGTATTATATCTATGTTAGAAGAAGAGTATTCCAAGTTCCAACAATATCAAGCGTCACAACAAGCTTCTCTTCCCATTGCATCTCTTGCCTGTCATCTAGTACTTCTCGTCCTAGTCCATGGGTTATAGACTTCATTTCCATTGAACATATCACAGGTATACCTAATTTCTTCTCTACTCTTCAGTTATACCTTGTCTGTTACTCTTGTTGATGGATCCACCATTGCCGCTAAGGGAATTGCGACTATAATCCCACTTCTTCTATTTCGTTTCCTTTGGTTTTGTACATTCCCAAGTTTTCTTTCAATCTTATGTCCGTTAGCATGATTACCAAATCCATGAATTGTCCAGTAACATTCTTCCCTAATTATATGGTTATTCAGGATTTGAAGACTAGGAAGACGATTGGAGGAGGCCGTGAATTTGGTGGACTTTATCACTTTGAGCCTCACCTCCTTCTACTGCTTGCACTGTTGCTACCACACCTCTCCATGTTCATTGTTGCCTTGGTCATCCTTCGTTTGAAAATTTGAAACGTCTAGTTCCTGATTTGAGTTTCGTGTCTAGTCTTGATTGTGAGTATTGTCAGTTGGGAAAACATCATTGTGTCCCTTTTGCTTCTCGAGTCAATAAACGGGCTGCAAGCCCTTTCATGTTAGTCCATTATGATGTTTGGGGTCATAGTAGAGTGGTGTCCAAGTTGGATTTTCGGTATTTTGTAACCTTTGTGGATGTTTGTTCAAGGATGACTTGGCTATATTTAATAAAAGATCGTTCTGAGTTATTTCATATATTTTATGTCTTCTCTTATGAAATAAAACTAGTATGGTTTGCTAGTTCAAATACGTTAATAGTGCTAAAGAGTATTTCAATACTCAATTCACTACTTATATGACTCAGTTTGATATTGTTCATCAATCATCTTGTGCCCACACTCCTTTACAAAATGGGGTTGCGGAGAGGAAAAATAGACATATCCTTGAAATCCCTTGCACCTTATTTTATCATGTGCATGTACCTAAAGTGTTTTGGAGTGATGTTGTACTTACTGCTTGCTAACTTATCATCATGATGTCGTCCTTTGTTCTTTCCCTACTCCATTCTCTTTCCTAATTCACCGATATTCTTTGTACCTCCTTGCTTATTTGGATGTGTATCCTTTGTTCATGAACCAACTCCAGAGGTGGATAAGTTGGATCCTCGTGCTATAAAATGTGTCTTTTTGGGCTACTCATATGCTCAAAAGGGGTATCGTTGTTATAGTCCTATGCTGCATCGCTTCTTTGTTTTTGTAGATGTTACCTTCTTTGAGTCTACACCTTATTACACTTAGTCCTTGAGTGCTTATGATATTAGTGAGTCTCTTCCTTTGCCTAATTATCCAGATTCTAGTTTGTTATCCTTGCTCAATCAACTACATGTATCTCCATGTTGTTTGAGTCCTTCTCATCTTTTCGATTGTCCTAATATGCAAGTGTATTCACGATGGCAGCTCCAAGGAAGAGAGTCCTGATTACGCCCAAAGAATAACGTGGTAGTTATAGCACAACTTTGGGGTGTCGATTCCACAGAGAGACAAATTAAAACAATAGCTGAAGGAGCAAATAAACCAAATTTTACGAACAGTAAAGCATCAAGAATCCCTTGCACAAATCCGGTGTTTTAATTATTCTTAAGTCATTGAATAACTCAATTGGGAACTCAATTCCCAAAATTCCCAATTGGAAGGTATAGATTTATAAACCAAAATTAAACCAAATGTAACCCTTTGAAAAATCATTCACCACTTTTAGTATACGTAAATTATTATCCCTATTGAGAAAATCCAACGACGACAATATACTCAGGGAGCGGTATTGCAGCAAAGAAGTAAATCAATATAGATAAATAATTGATCCAAACATAATCAAAGAACTAATCCATTCAGTAGAAAAAGCATGATTGAATCCATAAACAGAATAAATTATATGATTATTCGGAGAAGAAAACATCAACAATGAATTGAGAATGATAAAACATAGGAGTTTAGTAATTGAAAATCAGGTACATAAATTAAAAATAAATTGAAAATACCATCTAGTGTGCACATCCATAGGTCTACTTGAGAATTTAGTTCTCCATGCCAAGATGAAAAACAAATAAATTCTAGAGAAAACCTTCAAGTCTCCAGTACCCTCTTCTTCACAAAAAAGTTTAGCTTATATATGTCCCCTCTACAAAACCCTGAAAACAGAATAATAAAAAAAATGCTGAAAAATATCCTCTGGTTTCCGGGCTTGGATTGCGGCCCACTTTTGACCCAGTAAACGTCCGGATTAGAGAAATACTATCTCACAATGAATTGTAACTCTTTCCGTAAGCTTCCCAACGCCACTTGAATCACGCCAATCCGATATTAGGTGAGAGAGTTATGATTAAAATACGGAAATATATCGAGGCTGTCTCCTAGCGAATTTCAGACTTGGACGGGCTTGGATTGTGGCCCATTTTTGACCTAGTAAACGTCTGGATTAGAGAAATACTATCTCACAATGAATTGTAACTCTTTCCGTAAGCTTTCCAACACCACTTGAATCACGCCAATCCGATATCAGATGAGAGAGTTATAATTAAAATATGGAAATATGTCCAGGCTGTCTCCTAGGGAATTTCGGACTTGGAAGATATAGTTAGTTCAGAGGATGCTGAAAGCTCAAAGAACTGCTAGAGTAAGTGTCGAATTGCTAACTCAACACAAAAGGCACTCTCGAAGGAGGTAGGGACTCTTGTTAGGGCATCTTCTTCTAATCAATCTGGTAAGTTTCTTTCAAGTTTTTCTGTAGGTTCAAAAAATATTTTTGATTAGAAAGTCTTGGTTGCTGATAACCTTTAGGGGAAATCTTTGTGTTGTTCTTCTCCTCTAAATCCTTGTATCGCTCTTACTTTTGGGTCTGTAACTTTTGATATTTTAAAATGAGTCATTTAATTCTAGAAAAGGCATCCTACCTATGCAGTTGATTTTATTCAAACAAATCATCTTTCTTGCCAAAGAGATTAGATTTTGTAGAAGGGACTTTAATCCTTGACCAATTGGGAGGTGAGAGAGGCAGCTGGGACCCATAGGACCTTTTAGATAAATTGGAGTGCTTTGTAGTTAACCCATTAGGCCAGCTTGTCAAAATTGCTGTTGCCCCTAGAGCCTATGAAAGGAAAAAAGAGTGGAAAAAGAGTTGCAAAAATTAGACTCATATAAATTATTTTTTTGGGGGGGCGGGGGGAGGAAAGGAAGGAGGATTACAATTAGTAAGTTGGTAGAGTGAAGATTCTGAGTTGGAACATTAGAGGTTTGGCTTGTCTCGATAATGTTGTCAAATTAAAGATACTATAATCAAGCCTGTCCCTGACATTGTTATGATCCAAGAATCTAAATTGGAGATGGTGGATGGTTTTCTTGTTAGGAGCATTTTGGATTCTATATTTAAAGACTGGACAGGGTTAGCTTTTATTGGTTCCTCGAGGGGCATTATTATTTGGGATACCAAATTTGTTAGCAAATTGGATGTTCTCATTGTTCTTTTTCTGTGTTTGTTCATTTAAAAGTCGTAGGTAATGGTCATGGTGGCTTACCTCCGTTTATGGTCCTAATGATCTGTTGAGATTTTGATTAAATGCATGACCTAACTTGAAGATAGGTCTCTCCCTTTATTTATAATACAAATAAAATCCATTCTAATGACAATAATACCCTTACTAACTCTCACTAGTTAACATAGTAACAAACTTAATAATAATACTAATAGACATAAATAACCTGTAACATTCCCTTTCAAGTTGGAGCATAAATATCATATGCCCCTAGCTTGTTACAAAATAAATGCAACACAAGCACCCTTCCAAAGCTTTGGTAAGCAAATCAGCAAGTTGCATCTCAAACTTCACGTAAGCAGTAGTAATGAGCTTTTGCACAAGTTTCTCCCAAACAAAATGGCAACCAACTTCAATGTGTTGCATCCGCTTATGAAAGTCTAGGTTGGAAGAAATATGAAGAAAAACTTGATTATTACACATAAATTTCATAGGCTGAGAATGTGAAAAAACCAATTCTTCCAACATGTTCTTCAACTAGACAAGTTCACAAGTAGTGTGAGCCACAACTCTATATTCTGATTCGGCCCTTGGCTTGGCTATGACAGTTTTTTATTATTCTTCCAAGAAACCACATTACAACCAACCATGATACAGTACTAGGTTGTGGATCTTTGGTCAGAAGGCGACCTAGCCCAATCTGTATTTGTATATCCATGAATATAAGTGTGACCTTGTTCACGATATAGAAAGACCTATGCCAGGTGCACCTTTGAGATATCTCAAGATGCGAATTGTTGCCTCCTAATGACTTGTCCTCAGAGAATCTAAAAATTGACTTACAACACTTGTTGCAAAAGATATATCCGGTCGAGTGATTGTGAGATAATTCAACTTTTTAACAAGCCTATAATTCGAATTTTCAACGAGTCCCTGATATTGTCCAGGATAAGGCAACAAATCACCCATATCCAACACTAACTTGTTGTTAAGATCCATGTGCCATATCAACTGGTTTGGATCCCAACAATCCAATTTCATCCAACAGATCATGAATTTACTTCCTTTTTGACAAAATAGTTCCCACCCAAGAGGTATTTCAACGATCCCAAATCTTTGGTTTGAAACTTAATCCGTAGAAAAAGTTTGAGACTCTGAATACCTTTATAATCGTCACCTATAATAACAAAATCATCCACATATACAACAAGAAGGATCCGACTCGATGAAGTATGAGGATAAAGCACAAAATCATCCACTGCATGCTGTTGAAGACCAAACTCAAACACTGCAATAGTGAAACAACCAAACCATGCTCTGGGAAATTGTTTCAAACAATATAGTGCCTCCTTGAGGCAACACACTAAGCCTGACCCACCTTGAGCAACAAACCCAAGTGATTGCTCCATATTGACTTCCGCCTCAAGATCACCATGCAAGTAGACATTCTTCACATCTAACTGATGTAGAGGCCAATGACAAGTATTAGGCAAGGAGATGAACAATCATACTAACGTAAGTTTGGCAGCTGGAGAAAAAGTGTCAGAATAATCCAAACTATACACTTGAGTATACCCTTCAGCAACAAAACGGGCCTTTAGATGAGCCACACAACCAACCATCAACGTTGACTTTCATAGTGTATACTGACAACTAACACATACTTATCAGGAAGAAGAGATACCAAGTTCCAAGTGCCATTGTCTTGTAAAGCATTCATCTCTTCAACCATAGCACTCCTCCACCTAGAGTGGGTTAGGCTTTAGAAACAGATTTAGGAAGGGTTGTAGATGATAAAGCAGTAAAACAAAAAAAATAATAGGAAGGTGATAAGAAGTCATGTCAAACATAGTTGGAAATGGGATGTTGGATGCCTATGCATCTACCTTTCCAAACAGCAATGGGAGGATCAACGTCATGGGAAATATGATCATCAAATGAGGAAATCAAAGGCATTGTAGTAGAAGCTAGAGGGGACTCTCTTCCTTGGACCCACGGTTATGAATACACATGCAAATTAGGATGTTCGAGACGATGAGAAGGATTCGAACTACATGGAGACCCAGTTGGTTGGTTTTGACAAGGACAACAAAGTAAAATCTAGAAGATTAGGCAGAGGAAGAGGCTCATTGAGCAGAAGCACTCAGGGACTGGGCGTGGTAAGGTGTAGACTCAAAGAAGATAACATCTATAGAAACAAAGAAGCGATGCAACACACAACTATAACAATGATATCCCTTTTGAGTATATGAGTAACCTAGAACGACATTGTTTATAGCACAAGGATCCAACTTATCCACCTCAAGAGTTGGTTGATGAACAAAGGACACACACCCAAATATAGGAGGGAGAGAAAATGAAGGTGAATTAGGAAAGACAATGGTGTAGGGAATTTTATCACTGAGAATAGAGGATGACATCTTGTTGATTAGATAGAAAATAGTAAGGACAATATCATTCCGAAACACTTTAGGTACATGCATTTGATAAAGTAAGGTGCGAGTGATTTCAAGGATGTTTATTTTTCCTATTTGCAACCTCATTTTGTTGAGGAATAAGGGCACAAGATGATTGGTGGATAGTGCCAAACTGAGTCATATAAGTAGTGAATTATGGACCAAAATACTCTTTAGCATGATCACTTCGAAGTATTCGAACTAGAAACCAAATTGAGTCTTTATTTCAAAATGAAAGGCACAAAATATATGAAATAAATTGGAACAATCTTTTATTAAATATAGTCAAGTAATTCTTGAATAATCATCAACAACGGGTATGAAGTACCGGAAGCCCAACTTGGACATAACTCTAATAGGGCTCCAAACATCAGAATGTGTTAACATGAAAGGGCTTGCATCTCGTTTATTGACTCGGGAAGCGAAAGGGACACAATGGTGGTTTCCCAACTAACAAGACTCATAATCAAGACTAGACTTAGAATTAAAATTAGGAACAAGATGTTTCAACTTTTCCATTGAAAGATGACTAGGGCAACAATGAGTTTTGGAGCAGTGTGGTAGCAGCAGTGCGGGCGATAGAAGGAGATAGTAGCTCAAAGTGATAAAGTCCACTAGCTTCATGACCTGGGTCAATCGTCTTCCTCGTCTTCAAATCCTGAATAACCGCATAATTAGGGAAGAATGTTACTGAACAATTTATGGATTTAATAATGTTTCTAACAAACATAAGATTGAAAGGAAACGAAGGAAGAGAAACATAAGAAGTGGAATTTATAGTCCTAATTCTCTTGACTATAGTGGTGTATCCATGAACAAGAGAAATATAAGGTAAATTTGAAGGATATTGAACAGTAGAGAAAAAATTAGGTATATATGATCAGTGGCAGCAGAGTCTATGACCCAAGGACTAGGATGAGAAGTATTGGATGACTGGCATACCGTGGGATTACTTGTTTGGGCAAGAGATGCAATGGAAATAGAAGCTTGTTGTGATGCTTGATACTGCTGGAACTTGGAATACTCTTCCTTTGACATGGATACAGTTCATTACCTCGCACTCGATCCCAGAGGTCTAGAGTTGGTGGTGGTTGCATTGATTGCCCCCAAAGGTGTGAAGTCTGTGGTGGTGCATTGGCAACACGTGAAGGTCTACCGTTGAGATCTCAACACTGCTGAATAGTATGATTACTTCGTCTACAATGAGTGACCTGTGAGGAATGCCTCCGCCTTGTCCATCTTTACCATCACGACCACTCAAACCACCTCAATAACTTCTGCGGTTGTTTGGTAGAGAACCAGAATCAACCTTGTGTAACAAAGGCTGTCCCCTCAGAGCTAGATGCAAGACTAGGAGAACATGTGCTAAAGGAAGCATGAACGACTTACCAACTAATATAGCATTGCCACAACCTCACAACTCAACTTACGAACGCAGCTATTGCTCCAAGAAACTCACAAAGAAGCCTTTACGAACATCAAACAGCAACTAACGGATTACTATGAGTGCATGGTTGAAAAGGGTTGGATCTTTGAGCTAAAAACATGCCCATGCCCAATAGCTTGATAATATGGTCTAGAGAAGGAATCAAAACATGGTAGAGGAGAAAAAAAAAGAGAAAAAGGTGGCTAGGAACTCTCACACGTCAGTGTGTGGGGTCACACTATCGGCATGTGGCTGGCGCGTGGGGCACTTGCCGGTGACGTGGTTTTGTAGGGTTAGGCTTTAGAGGGTTCTGTTTTGGGCTATAGGTTTGGTTTTGTGAACTAATGAAGGGTGGAGGTGGATCCGAGAAGGGCAACGATGGGAATGTGTGTTCCGGCGACGACTGAGTATAATACGGTTTAGGTTGGATCATGCTTTGATACCATGTTGAGATTTTGATTAAATGAATGACCTAACTTGAATGTAGGTCTCTCCTTCTATTTATAATAATAATCAAATACATTCTAATGACAATAATACCCTTACTAACACTCATTAACATATTAACAAACTTAATAATAATTCTAAAAGACATAAATGACCTCTAACATGATCCTTGGTTGAGAGGTATTTTTTGGGATGAACTAGCTGCGGTTTATGGCTTGTGCTCCCTTAGTTGGTGTTTGGTAGGCAATTTTAATGTCACTAAATTTGCAAATGAAAAACTGAGAGGCTCCAGAATTACCTCAAGTATGAGGGGTTTTGATATATTTATTAGGGATTGTGAATTGAGGGATATTGCTTTTTTGAATGCTCATTTTACTTGGTTCGCTGAATTTTCTAGATTAGGAGCTACTAGGATTGATAGGTTCTTGTTTCCTACCAATTGGGAAGATGCTTTTCCTACTCTTACTCATTAAGTACTCCCTGAAGCTATTACCATTGCCTTTTGATTCTTGAATCTAAACTTGTTAATTGAGGCCCAACTCTATTTCGATTTGGAAACAAGTGGCTTGCTCGTACTGATTTTCGGAGTTTGGTTTGGAGTTGGTGAAAAAATTGAATTATTTGAAAGAGAAGTTGAAAACTTGGAATAATGACACCTTCTGTGATGTTAGATCTACAAATAGGAATATTCTTAAGGAGTTCTGGCGATTGATAGACTAACTGATAGGGGTCTCATTTCTAAGGATATTGTTGGAAGAGATATACAATTGTACAATGAGTTTGAGCAAGTTGTTTTATGGGTGTTCATTTTACTTTTATAGTTGAACCGAAGGTGTTCAACTTGAATTGCCTTGATTTATCTGCTTTTCATACATTGAAATTGCAGGGAGGCTTGTATTCTCCATCATGTTGAAGAAGGTTGAATTCTTGTGGGTTTTGAGATTGATGGTTGCTTTTTATGCTGGAACTCAAAGCCTTGAGGTGGGTCAAGGGGACCTTGCTCTTAGAGCAATAGGAGGATCCGTTAGTCTGAATCTTTGGTCGAATGGGAGGGTCATATTCTTGTGCCTAGAGAAGGTTATCAAAGGAGGCAGAAGGAAAAACTTATGCATCCTTGATGGATGATAGAGTTTAGGGTGGCGATCCTTCTTCATTGCTTTGATGGAATTAGTGATTGGTAACAATGAGTCTTGTGCAACTAGAACCTAGCTCACGATGCGCTGAGTCTGGATCTTGAACATTTAAAGGTCTGATGTGCAGGGGGATAGGGTGAGCTTCTCTCATTAGAGTGTTCTTTCCATGACGTGCTTAGAGGTGCCCCAACTATTGTGTCGATGTTCTTTGGGAGGCATAACATTTGCAATTGCTGGGATTGGGGGCAAATTGTTCCTAAACTAGCTTCTGCTCTCTTGCTATAGGATCTTATAATTCAAAACTTAAAAGTTGTGATGGGCCTATAAGTCTTGGAAAAATTCAGTCTTTAGCTGGTGGGCTATTAAGAATGGGCTACCTATGAATGTTTACAAATGGGTTGGGAGTTAAAAAGATATTAGCCTTGTCAAGGCTAGAGTCACAAGCCCATCTAAAAAGCAAATAAGCTAGAGATAACTAAAGAGATATCAAAAGGAGTATTGGGTCTTTCTAAACTAGGTGTGATGGGCAAAATTTGTGTTGAGGATGGTGGGGTGATTAAGGATGGATCTTGTTGTAAAGTTAGAGATGGAGGTGAGCAAAAGAAAAGAAGAGAAGAAAAGAAAGAAGAAATAAAGAGAAAGGAGGTGGCAGTTTATTGCAGTTACGTTGAACTCCAGGTCTGCCCTTCTATGTATTAATAACAATAGAAAGCTTGAAAGACACAAATACCCCTACTTACACCACATAATCTTCTAATACTTCCCTTAAATTGGAGGTGTATAAATACCACCTAACCCTAACTTGTTACAACCACTAGACAAGGCATACTAAAATAAAGCCTTCGTGAAAATATTGCCTGACTAACCCATAGATTTCACAAATGGAGTCCTCACAACCTTCTTCAACACAACATCCAAGCAACTTCAATGTGCTTTGTCCTATTATGAAACACTGGGTTGCTAGTAATATACATGGCAACTTGATCATCACAACATATCTATGTGCTTCTTAACCAAGAATCTCATTTTTGATATAAGAGACTTCAACCACATAAGCTACCACATAAGCTCACTCGCAGTATGAGCCATAGCTCGGGATTTTGCTTCAACACTGGATCTAGCTACAATAGTTTATTTATTTCTATGCCAGGTAACAAGATTACCTCCAAAAAATGTATAGTATCTAATGGTAGAACCTCGATCATCAACTGCGATAAGCCTAATCTGCATTTGAGTATCCCATGATCTCACAGTTTCTATTGCATTTATATATCAAACCTCTTCCAAAAGAGCCTTTGAGATACCTTAGAATCCTACAAACAGCATCTCAATGTGGTTGTTTTGAGATTTTCCATAAACTAACTCACCTCCCCCACAACAAATGATATGTTAGGTCTAGTGATAGTCTAAGTAAATCAACTTGCCAACCAACTACCTATATAGACATTTATCCCTAAAATCCAGTCCAACATCCTTGGACAGCTTCACATTGGAATCCATGCCAGTATCAACTACTTTAGCTCCCAACATACTAGTCTCATTTAGCTCCCAATTTACCAGTCTCCCTTTGTTGCACTAAATGATCTCAGTACCAAGAAAGTAACATACAGTACCCAAGTCATTGATTTGAAAAATTTCCTGCAGCCACTGTTTGACATTTGCAGTCTCACTTTGGTCATTGCTAGTGATGATGATGTCATCAACATAAACTACTAGAAGCACCACATATATCTTATTTTGGTGAACAAAGACCAAAAGGTCAGAGGAGCATTGAATGAAACCAAATGCAGGGACCATCTCACTAAATTTGTCAAATTTGGCTTGAGGAGACTACTTATGCAACCTACATACCTTACCGTACCCCCCCTCCCAAGCAACATATCCAGGAGGTTGTTTTATGTATACCTCTTTAGGCATATCTCCATATAAGAAGGCATTCTTTACATCCAATTGGTAAAAGGGCCAATCAAAATTATCTGCCTATGAGATCAATACACGAACATAATTGAGTCTAGCAATAGGAGAGAAGGTCTTAAAATAATCAATACCATATGAGAGTGTACTTCTTGGCAACCAATTGGGCCTTAAGCTGTTTGATAGAGCCATCAGGAGATATTTGACGGTCTAGACACAATGACAGCTAACCAACTCCTTACCAGGAGGAAGATTCACCAAATTGCACATCCCTCGAGTGGCCAAGGCATCCGTTTCTATATCCATTGCATGCTTCTACCCAGGGTAAGCAAGTGCTTCATCTTGTGAAGAAAGGATAGAGATAGAGTTCATTGACAAGGCAATGAACTCATAGGACTAGAAAGGTGCAAAACTGAAACAAAATAGGCAATAAAATAAGCAATTAATGACTGTTAAGTACATGTACTCTTCTGTTGTGCAATCGGCAAATCAAAATCACACTAGGATGGATTTCCAAAACTAGAACTCAAAACAATGGAGTGTAGGAGAGGCAGCTACATAGTGGTAGCTATTGAGATTTTGATTCCAATGAATGACCTAACTTAAAGATAGGTCTCTCCCTCTATTTATAACACAAATTAAGTACATTGTAATGACAATAATACCCTTACTCTCACTAATTAACATACTAACACACTTAATATTAATAATACTAAAAAACATAAATAACCTCTAACACTCCCCCTCAAGCTGGAGCATAAGTGTCATATACTTCTAGCTTTTTACTAATAAGTTTAGCACGAGCACCCTCCAAAGCTTTGGTAAACAAATTAGCAAGCTGCGTATCAGACTTCACATAAGCACTAGTAATGAGCTTCTGCACAAGTTTCTCTTGAACAAAGTGGCGGTAATCAACTTCAATGTGCTTCATTCGCTCATGAAAGACCAAGTTGGAGGCAATATGAAGAGTAGCTTGATTGTCACACATCAACTTCATAGGCTGAGAATGCAAAAAGCCAAATTCTTCCAGAAGGTTCTTCATCCAGACAAGTTCATAAGTAGTTTGAGCCATAGCTCTATATTCTGATTCAACACTTGACCTACCATCACAATTTTTGTCTTACTCTTCCAAGAAACCAAATTACTACCAACCAAGATATAGTACTTGGTTGTGGATCTCCGATTGAAAGGCGATCCAACCCAATCTGCATCTGTATATCCATGAATATAAGTGTGACCTTGACCACAATATAAAAGACCTGTCTTAGGTGCACCTTTGAGACCTCCTCCTCAAGTTGGTTGCTCCATATAGACCTCCTCCTCAAGGTCACCATGCAAGAAGACACTCTTCACATCTAACTTATATAGAGGGTAGTGACAAGTAGTAGCCAATGAGATGAATAGACATACTGATCTAAGTTTGGAAACTGGAGAAAAAGTATTAGAATAATCTAGACCATACACCTGAGTATACCCCTTAGCAACAAGATGGGCCTTTAGACAAGGCACAATACCATCAGGGGTGACTTTCACAGTGTAAACCTAGCGACAACTAACCACAGACTAGTCAGGAGGAAAAGGTACCATATCTCAAGTGCCATTGTCATGTAAAACATTCATCTATTCAACCATAGCATTCCTCCTCCCAGAGTGGGCTAAGGCTTTTGAAATAAATTTAGGAAGGGTAGTAGATGATAGAGCGGTAACAAAAAAATAGTAGGTGGATGATAAGAAGTCATAACAAACATAGTTGGAAATGGGATGTTGGGTGCCTGTGCATTTACCTTTCCGAACAGCAATGGGAGGATCAACATCATGGGGAATATGATCATCAAACAAGGAAACCAAAGGTGTGATAGTAGAAGCTAGAGGGGACTCTCTTCCTTGGAGCCGCCGTCTTGAATAAACCTACAAATTAGGATGATCAAGATGACGAGAAGGACTTGAACTACATGGAGACTCAGATGGTTGGTTGGGCACGGGCAACAAAGTAGAATCTGGAAGATTAGACAAAGGAAGAGACTCAATGAGCTCAGAAGCACTCAGGGACTGGGTGTAATAAGGTGTAAACTCAAAGAAGGTAACACTGATAGAAACAAAGAAACAATGCAGCTCATGACTATAACAACAATATCCCTTTGGAGTATATGAGTAGCCCGGAAAGTCACATTGTATAGCACGAGGATCGAACTTATCCATCTCAAGAGTTAGTTGATGAACAAAGGACACACTCAAATATACAAGGAGGGAGAGAGAATGAAGGTGAATTAGGAAAGAGAATGAAGCAGGAAATTTTATAAGTGTGAACAAAGGATGACATCCTGTTGATCAGATTGCAAGTAGTAAGTACAACATCATTGCAAAACACTTTAGGTACATGCATTTGATTAAGTAAGGTTCGAGTGATTTAAAGGATATGCCTATTTTTCCTCTTTGCAACCCTATTTTTTTGAGGTGTGTGGGCACAAGATGATTGATGGATGATACCAAACTGAGTCATCTAAGTAGTGAATTGTGTCCTTAGATACTCTGTAGCATTATTAGTTTGAAGTATTCGAACTAACAAACCAAATTGAATCTTTATTTTAGAACAAAGGGCACAAAATAGATGAAATAACTTGGAATGATCTTTTATTAAATAAAGCCAAGTCATTCTTGAATAATTTTTTGCAAAGGTTACAAAGCACCTGGAACCCAACTTGGACACAACTTTACTAGGACCCCAAACATCAGAATGAACAAACATGAAAGGGCTTGCAGCGTGTATATGGGAAGCGAAAGGGACACGATGGTGTTTTCCAAATTGACACGACTCACAGTCAAGACAAGACACAATCAAATTATGGACAAGACATTTTAACTTTTCTAGTGGAGGATGATCAAGACGACAATGAATTTGGAAAGGCGTGGCAGTAGTAGTGCATGCTATAAAAGGAGGTAGTGGCTCAAAGTGATAAAGTTCAGCAGCTTCATGTCCTCTGTTAATCATCTTCCTCGTCTTCAACCCTTGACCACAGAATTGGAGAAGAATGTCACTGAACAATTCATGGATTTTGTAATCTTGCTAAGGGACATAATATTGAAAGGAAATTTGGGAATATACAAAATTGGTGGAAGAAAAATAGAAGAAGTGGGATTTACACTCTGAATTCCCTTGATTGCTGTGGTCGATCCATCAACAAGAGTAACACAAGGTAAATTTGTAGGATATTGAAGAGTCGAGAAGAAGTTAGTATACCTGTTATATAATTAGTGGTAGTGAAGTCTATGACCCAAAGACTAGGACGAGAAGTACTGGATGATAGGCATATTGTGGGATTACTTGTTTGGGCAAGAGATGCAATGGGAAGAGAAGCTTGTTGTGACGCTTGATACTATTGGAACTTGCAATACCCTTCCTCTGACATGGATATAGCCCGTTGCCCCCCACTCGGCCCCAAAGGTGTGGAGTCGGTGGTGGCTGCATTGGCTGCCCCCAAAGGTGTGAAGTCGGTAGTGGCTCCATTGACAGCATGTGAAGGTCTACCATGGAGATCGCAACACTGCTCAATAGTATGAAAATTCCATCCACAATGAGTGCACTTACAAGGGGTACCTCTACCTTCGTCCATCTCTACCACCACAACCTCTTGAACCACCTTGATAACTTTTGCGGTTGTTTGGTAGAGAACTAGAATCACACTGTGTAGCAAAGGCTGTTCTCTCAGAACCAGATGCAAGAGTAGAAGAATGTGTGCTAAAGGAAGCACAAAGGACACGAAAATAAACATTGGCAAATGATGGCAGCTTGGCACTACTAAGTATTTGGGATCGGACTGCCTCAAACTCGGGTCTCAATCCCTCTAGAACCCAAAGGACTGTCATCTGCTCCCTTTGCTTCTGCATCTCACAAACGTCCGCAGTTATAGGTTGCACAATGTTAAGCTCTTCATGAATATGCTTAATATCTCCAAAATAATCTGCAGTGCTCCTATCTTCTTCTTGTAACTGGAAGGACTCCTATCTCGCTGAATACTTCCCCCCATGCTGTGGCTGGAAAGGCCTTCTAGTGAGGAGGAAATTCTTCAAACCCCCCTCAGGAATTGTAATGGCGACAAAGCTGCAGGTCCTGATGGTTTCACTCTCTTTCTTTCAGGCAAATTGGGACCTCCTCAAGTAGGAAATTATCAAGGTTTTTGAAGCTTTCCATGGAAAGGCAGATTTGTTAGCAGCTTTCACCTTTTTTGCCCTGATTCTAAGCATGCGGGCATCTTAAGCAAAAGGGATTTCTGTATCAGCTTAGTGGGGAGTTTTTACAAAACCTAATTTGAGGTGCTTACCTTAAGACTCAAGAAAGCAGTCCTGAAAGTCATTGGACGACATCAACATTCTTTTGTAGCAAGCAGATCTTTAGAACTTAGCAGGTTGTAACATTTTATATAGGCCTTTGATTTATCTAGGCGTTCATTTGGGTGGTAATCCTAGGTTTTAGGGTTTTAGGACTCACTTGTGAGTTGTGGCTAAATTCTTAGCATCTTGATGAGTGGAAGGGTGCTTTTTTGCCACATTGTTGAGGAGATGGTATTAGTTTAATTTAGGCATGTCTTGTGACTATTTCAGTATATTTTTGTCTTTGTTTAGGAATATTATTGGAGGTAAGATGGAGATGGTTGTGTGGGATTTTTTTTGGTTTGCTGGGGTTGAGAAAGAGAGATCATTTGGTCACGTGGGAGGTTCTCTATAGGCCTAAGGATGAGCTTGGGTTGGGAACTCCCTTTGGCACAAAATAACTGAAAGCACATTTGGTTCGTAGGAGAATGGATGAGGCGCTAATATAGGGATTAGAAATACTTGTGAGTGCCCTTTGAGGTACATTTTACAAATTTACTCATTATTCTTTCCTTTCATCTGGTATAAAATGGGGAATGGTTCTCGTAGTTTCTTTTGGGAGGATGTGTGGATGAAGCCTCTTTTTTTCCAGTCATTTTCTTGTCTCTTTTGTAGAAATCCTGATGACTGGGAGACTAAGAGCTTTCATCTTTGCTTTTGTTTTTGGAGGCCCTTCTAATAGGAGGGATGTTAAGTGTGAGCTTTGGATGCTGCCAGGAAGTACTGTTTTTAAATTTTTTTGATAATTTGATTGGTTCTTCCTTGTCTTTTGTCCTTGATTTTATTATTTTGAAGGCAAAATTTTGCACTGTAAATTAAAACATTTATTTTGTTGGTAGTTCTTAATATAGTTAATAATTATCGCTAAAAATCTGTTGCGGAGTTGGAGACCCCCTAAAGAGCTTTATCCCTAGATATATGTGCGCTTTGCTGTGGGAATTTTGAGACTGTTTTCATCTATTTTTGCATTGTTATGTTTCTTGGTGTTTGAGCATTAGATTCTTTGGTTTGTTAGGGGAGCAGTTGGACTTGTTCAGATTTGGGAAGTGTTTTTACTTCTTTCAGAGGATTGGAAGGAGTAAGGATGCCCGTAGATGGTGGCGATGTGCCATTTTTGCTGATTTTAGGGGAATTTATTTGGAAAGGAAAGCATATATTTCTCATGGAAAGAGTTGTTCTTTACCATTTCTCTGAGACAGAATTCGGTTTTTAGCCTCTCTTTTAGCTTTATGGACCACAAAAATGAAAAAAAATTCTTGAAATATTTCTGTTTTTTGCTTCATGTTTAGTTTTTTTCGGACTTCAAGCATGATTAGCAGGTGATTTTGATGTAATTATATTTTTATTTTTATTCCTTTTTGTAATTTTCTATTTTTTTTATAGGATTTCTTATCTCCTGCTTTCTATTCTTTTCTCTTAATGAAACTTCTTTGTTTACATTTCTTTTTGTGATGAAGCTGCTAAAAAGGTAACAAAACTGTAACCCTTCAGGACTTCTGGTCGGATGCCATTGGACTTTTTCTTCATGGACTGCCCTTGAATGATTTGTTACACTCCTCATCAAATTTATCTCCAATGTCTATATTTATGTAGTTGCTTTTGTTATTTGCTCTATTGGTAGTTTGTATTATTGCATCCTGAAGATTCACATGAAACCATACTATTGTGAGTTTAAGTGCTAATTGAATTTCTCAGGACCCTGGAAGAAGAGGAAGAAACATGATGGGATAGTGACAGAGAAGCAGCCAATCAGCAGCTCTTATGGAATTGATGGTCCTAGAAATTCAGATATGTGCTTTGGGTTCGACAGTAGGAGTCATTCGCTGGAGGTTAGCGGGCATTGTAGAAATTCAGCTAAGCCTACCACTGAAACTGGTACTACTAATAATGAAGGGGTTTCAAATGGAGAACTTGTACAATGTTCAAATCAGACTCCAATGAAGTCAAAGAAGCGTTTTCGACTCTTTAGGTGGCAGCGTCAGAGAAAACGCAGGCAACTGAATTTTCAAGAGACCAATCTTTTGAACCCCTTCACAACAGTTTGTTCCAACAAAGATAGCCTATCAGGCAGGCTTCAGTGCTGCTTTGATGCAAGCTTAAGTCATTACTATGAAAAGGTGCTTCCCTTCTAATAGAATGTGAGAAAACTTGGATTTCTATTTCAGTTTGGAGCAGTAGGCAGGTTATTACTATGTAGAGCCACCTGTTCCATTTGGGAAAAACAAGAGTTTTTTTTTTTTTTTGAAACTAGTTGCATCCAATTTGTTGTTCTTTGTGGCATGGCTTATAGAATGGCCAGAGATATGCTTTGCATTTGAACACGAGAAAACATGTAACAGTGATACAAAATGTTTATCTATTGGACCAAGGAACGTGATCTGGGTTGGATACTTTCGATTAGCTTATGCAATATACTAGGTAATAATTTTAAATAGTGAACGCTTTTTAAGTATTTAATGAAAATCAATAAAAAGGCTTAATCTTAGAATTGAAAAATGAGGAAAAAGATAAAATTTGAGATTATTCGCAAATTAGAGTAATTGACGTTAAGTTCGCATTAGAAAAAGATGGAAAATTGTAAAAGCTATAGGACTAGATGACATCTCAATTGAAGTTTGGAAATGCCTAGGTGATAAATGGAGTTATATGGTTAACTAATTTATTTAACACAATGATGAAAACTAAGAATATGCCATACAATTAGAGTGTTTATATGAAAATAATGAAGATATTCAAAATTGTAATAACTAATGTGGAATTAAATTTATGAGTTATATGGGAAGGGTAACTGAACAGACTAAGGTTAGAAATGAGGTTCTTAGAAAATCAATTTGGATTGTGGAAGATTGACCATTGAAGCTATGTACCTTTTAAGAAGATTAATGGTAAAGTTTAAGGAAAAGAAGAGGAACATGCATATTGTTTTTATTGACTAAGACAAAGCCTATGATTGGGCACCTAGAGAAGTTCTATGGTGGCTTTTAGTGCAAAGCAGAGTATGTAGTTGTTATATTGATGTCATTAAGGATATGTATGATAGAGTAATGACTAGTGTTAAGACTATAGGAGAAGAGTCTAGGGAATTTCCAATCATAGGAGGCATAAATCAAATATTTTCTTTGAGCCCTTATCTTTTTGCGTTATTGAGGGATGAACTTACTAAAATTTTTAGGATAAGTAGAAATAAGACAGAATATATGAATTGTAATTTCAATTGTAGGAGGAATATTGGAGAAAAGATTAAACTTGATGGTCAACTACTAGATTTAGATACCTTGGGTTGATTATGCAAGCTAAAGGAGAAATTGAAGAAGATGTTGGGCGTGTTGTGTGATCGTACAATGCCCTTCTTATAGGACAGGTATGAGACTAGCTTTGCTATATGGATTAGAATGCTGGGCAACTAATAAATGCAATATCCCAATAGTAAATGTTGTTGAAATGAGAATGTTAAATTGGATGAGTGGTATAATATTAAAAGATAAATTAGGAATGAACATATTTGTGGCAAGTTGGGCATAGCACTTGTAGAAGACAAGATAAGAGAGGGTGACTTAGATGGTTTGGGCATTTGTAATATAGGCCAAATAGTACACCCGAGAGGAGGAGTGTGCTAGTTACTGTTAGTGACAATAAAAGGGGCGGGGGTAGACCTAAAATAACTTGTAATAAGATGGTAAGGATCTAGTAGCTCTTAAATTGTTGGAGGAAATTGCCCATGTGTTAATTGGCAGAAAAGGTTTCATGTAGCTGACCCCACTTTAAGGCCTGGTTTGTTTTTTGTTGTTGTTGTTGAATGCTCTTTAAGTGCATGCATATACGAGCAATAATTAAAAATTAAATGTTTAAATGTTTAATGAGTTACAGTTTGGCCTGATGTCGATTTGTGTAATGTATAAATGAATGTTTTTAGATGTCGAGGCTGCTCAAATTCCACTATTTACAATACTTTTTTTTGCAAATAAGTTTAGAAATGGTAAATTTGAATATTTTCTGACTCATAATTTGGCTGAATATTATTGTTGCCATGTGTCTGCAGGGAAGTTGATTTCCTGGCTGTGTACTAGATAACAGATTTTCCATATTATATATATTTATAAGCTTTTCAATTTGCATCTCTGTATCTCTCCCTCCTCTTTTCTGCCCTCTCTTTTCTTGGAAGCAGTTATGTACATTTATCAACTTGTTAATTGTTAATGCTGTTAAAGAATACCAAGTTAAGAATTTGAATCATATATACATATTTAGCGACTGTTTTAAGTATTTACCGTGACACTGTGAGACAGAAAATTGCACAAAATACCAGTTCAGTGTGTATAGTGTTTTTGTGTACAACTATATTCAGCACCCTTCTAAAATTTTATGTAGATCTAGGACTGGGAGTATGTTGAATCACAGTAGTGTTAACCAGCTTTTTAGAGAAGAGAATTAATTACGTTATGTGATGCTGAGGATAGTCCTAGCATGCTAACACACACACAACTGTAAAAGATTGTCCTAGCATGTTTCTGAATACGAGAATTGAAAAAAGTAAAGATCATTATCAATCTGCCTGCTTCCTTGATGAAAGGCTTGGTTGTTTGAGATCCACATATTGTTTCTGTTGTATCAAGAATGGCAAGTGCGTTTGAAAACAGTAACCCTGAGGTTAGCTATATGATGCCAAAGTCAAGTAGTCTTGTATTGGTACAATGGCACAAATGCAATAAAACAGCATGCTTTGTGCATTTTTGGGAAATGATTTTGTTACAATGTTGCTTAAGGGGTATTATTGACCTTTTATGTATACGAGTTTATTATGAGGTTTTCTCAATAGGGTTTGCTCATTTTTGTTTCTGTTTTTGTTTTTGTTTTTTTTTAATTTTTATTTCTTTTTTTATTTTTTTCCCTTGATTTCTTTCTTGCCTAGGTTGTAATTCTCCGTATTTTCTTTTGTAACATATTTCTTTTGCAATAAAAGAAAATAAATACAGTGGACTACCTAATTATAAATGGCTTCTCCAGTTTTTAGAAACTTTCTTCTCCCCATTTTGTTTCCTCCCTAGCATGGTATCATATATTTGATCCAAGACCTAGAACCCTAAAAGAACCAAATGCTAATTTGATTTCCTACAACTATCCTCAACCCCTATGGCCCAACAGTGAATTCTGAATCTATACTGCTAGGATCTTTGCCATATCTACCGAAATCCCACTCCCAGTTTGATCTGACCTTTTCCGTTTGTTGTATGAAAAATCAATATCATAGGCCTTCTGGAACTCACTTTGGCCAGACCCAAAATATTGGCGGTCCACCAGCTCATGTACTGTCACGTGTCGCTTGCTGGCTGATGTCTCTCTGATGCCACTCATGGCGGGGCTATGTTAATATTTGCTTTTTTTCCCTGGTTTGTACAGATCCGCTTCAATTCACTTCGCGATAGTCAATTTGTTAGATCTTTATTTTTGGATAAAAAAGAAGATATATTAAGAGAGGGAAATTACAACCTATGCAAGGATATGAAATCCTCAAGGAAACGGAAACAAAAAAAAAAAAAAGGGAAGATCAAAATTTACAAAAGTTAACAAGAAAACCCCTCTTTTTAAGCCCTTCCCATTGTAATTCACTGAACAGTTCAAGTTTGTTAGTTCCCTTTGACCTTTCTTCACCTTAGTTTTGTCATCATCAAGCCGAATTTTGCATTCTATAGAATCAAACAAATTTATACCCAATTTATCCATCAAAAGCTAAGCTTGAAGATCCTTCCCAGAAATCTCCTCTATGGGTGTGGGAAAAATTCCATCATTACCCATTTTCTTTTTGTCTGTGTCATCATTTTCAATAGTATTAATCACCTCCAGTCCTACCATTGGAGGTGGTGGCACATATGTCAAATTCCCAAGAAGATCAGGAGTCAAAAGCATACCATACTGTTCCCAAATCTTGTCCAGAAGTGAACCCCCATCACATTCAAGACCGCTAATGCCTTCACTGTCAGTGTCCAAAACAATTTCCACTTCCTTTTTTCCTTGCAGATGCTAATCCTTCCTCTAGTAACATTGGCTCTTCCACTCTTAAACTTCCTCTTTAATCTCTCTTTAGAATTTTTTTGACCAGAAGAATGTCACTTTTCTTCAAATTTTTTCCTCAGTTTTTTTTTTTTTTGATAGCAAAAGGAGTTCATTAGTAGCAAGAGAATTTACAAGGGGGAGGAAAGGCATCTCCCAATAAAATCTGGAACAAACCAGAAAAAAAATAAAACAACAAAAAATAGAAATCAATCCAACCAATCCTTCCAGTCGCTATTTAAATCCTGATACACCATAAAGAGGTCAAGAACTAAATCTTTTCTCATGCCAAATTCAAATTCAATTTCTTCCCAAAAAAAAATTTGCGCTTTATGTTCCAACCAAAGACCCCATAGAATTGCATACTTACTGCAATTCCATATAGCTGCCCTAGCCTTCCTTCTACCGAAGCTCACAAAAGAAGTGATTAACAAACCTTCCACTGAATAGGGGCAGACACAACTCTCTTACATAAAACCGACCAATTTATTCCAAATCCTCATGCAAAATCACAATGCAAAAAGAGGTGAGAGGCTGTTTTGGAGTTCCTATAGCAAACATCTGGAGAGAGAGCCTTCAAAGGTCTCCTTATCTGCAGTAAAAGAAGAATTTCGTTAATAGAATAAGAATATACAACTAGGAGAATAGGACATCTCCTTAACATAATCTGGAAAATCTAGATAAAAAAATATAGAGAGAATCTGCAGCAAGTTATTGGTATTAGTTTTATCAAGCACAAGCAACCAAGTAAACACTTTAACTTCTGGGGAACTTTAACCTTCAAAATAACTGAATAAAGAGGAAAGGGGTAATATGAATAGGTCAAAATCTCAAAGAATGATTTACAAGAAAAGGTTGCCTGAAATGAAGTTTTGAAGAGACTGGAAATCCACTCCCATTATCCCCAAAGAAAGAAATAACTTTGTTTGGCTGGGAGCACAATCAAGAAAGACAAGGAAACGAAATGGAAAAGAATCATTCCCGAGCCATCGGTCTTTCCAAAAAAGAATCCAGGATCCCCTCTTCACTACAAATTTAGTGTGAGGGGTGAAAATAGAGTAAATCTGGGAAATAGACCTCCATGGACTCCCCAAGAACATCTCAAGCTAGCATTGGTATCCCACCCATTGTCATCCAACCCAAACCTTCTGCGAATAACTCTATGCTGTAGGGAATTATCTTCCAAGGGGAAGTGCCACAACCATTTAGCTGAAAGAGCAGTGTTTTTAGACACCAAGTTACCAAGAGCCAAAACCCCCCCTCCTTTTTAGACTTACTGATCTCTGCCCAGTTTGCTAAGTGGTCCCTATGACGCCCCAGACCAGACCACAAAAAATCCTTCATAATTCTCTCAAGCTTGCTAGAGACTCCCACTAGAATTCTAAAAACAGATGAAAAGTAGAAAGGGATGCTAGAGGGATAAGCCTGGATTAGAGTAATGCTACTGCTAAAAGAGAAAATGGCACCCTTCCAACCATCTAATCTCTTCGTAATTCTGTCCACTACTAGATTCCAAAAAATCCACCCCTCTAGGATTCCCGAGTGAAACCCCTAAATAAGTTAGGAGCCATTTTAATAAACCACACCCCACGTCTGCTGCCCAAACTCTAGTGCTCTCATTGGGTACATTTAGGGCTGCTAACCACTTTTCCCCATATTATAAGCCTAGAGACTCTGAAACATTAAGAATACCCAACATTGTTCTAAACAAAAGATTATGATCGTCAAGAAAGAAAATGGTATTCCTCCAACACTTTTCCTCATTTGTAATCCCATCTGCACTGCATTTCGATTAGTAGAAACCTTTTGAAACTTAATTTATCAGAATTTGCTTCATTACCTGTAGTCTTTCCCCAAACCAACAATAAAAAGAATCATCCCCCCCCCCCCCTTTTTTCTCATCTGCTTCAGACTGTCCACTGAAGTTTGTCTCCTCTACAGGAAAAACCTCTCCCTCTGGAAAAAACAAAATCATCAGCCAAACTTCCTGATTTTTTGAAGCAAACCTTTATCTCTTTGAAACAATTGTTATCTCCCTCTAATATTTCCGAAACTACTGTTATTTCCTCTTCGCCATCATGAATCTGCTTCAAAGATGAGCATTCAGTTCTCTGGGTTGCGTCTAGATTCTGCACTGAAGCTTGGTCAATTCCAGGCACCTCTTGGACTTCTTGAGAAGGAATTTGGGCTTTGTTTGAAAGGGATGCCAGAAGAAAATGTTTTAATTTAGTAATTAGGTTGTCTAAGTGGGGTTATTTTTGTTCTTAAGTCTTTATTATTATTATTATTATTATTATTATTATTATTATTATTATTATTTCTCTCCTCTTCTCCTCGCCTCCATCTCAAACTTTTCAACATAGTATCAGAGCACTGCACTCCCCTAAATCTGATTTACCTGAACTGATTCTGATGCTCTGTTTTTCTTTTCTTTTTTTAAATCCTCCCTAATCAGTTCTCAAATCTGATTTTCTGGTTGGTTTGAGAGTTTTTTGGGGACACTCGTCCTCTTGGTTAGGCTGTGGCACTGTGCAGCATCCTTGGTAGGAAGCTATATGTTTTTGTGGTGGTTTTCTGATGTGAAGTCAGTTGTTAATATGTTTCTAATATACTGATGTTGCTGTTCCTCTTGGTCAGTTGTACTCTGTGGTTTTCTGATGACGCTGTTTTGATTCTGTGTGTTTGTCATTGATTGCTTTTGCAATCTTGTATTGATTTCTTGTCTGCTTCAATTGGTGTTGGATGACTTATGTTCTATTCTTGCCTGCACTAGCTTCCAGTTGCTGCCAGCCATAATGCCTGTAACTGCTGCCAAGTTGTTTATTGAGTTCCTGCAGTACTTTGTTGTGGCCTTCCCTGTTCTTTGTGGTTATGATTCCTCCGAGGATATGTAACCTCAGTTCTGTGGTCATAGCTGCCTCTTGGACTTCTGGATCTTGGAAGTTCTGAAGTGCTGTAATATCTGGATCTTTGAAGTCGTGAAGTGATATTTTATGCTGGTGTGTGCTGCCTGCATATTCTGAAGCTTCTTCTTGTGATAATTCAGCCATGGTTACTACCTCTAACCGTGGTAGGAAAGTTTTGGAGGGCAAGAGGATGAGGCTTGAATTGCAGTCATGGAAGTGGTACTGTAGGATGAGGAGTTTGTCATGGCAATTCTTGCATTTGCACACATTGTGGGCAGGACAGTCATACCATTGATTGCTGTTGGGATCTCGTTAGGAAACCGAATTGGGTCAATAAGTCTCTTGTGGAGTGCGATTGTATTGGTGACACTTAAGATGAACGTAGTCACTCCACTGGGGAGCCTGAGAGGACCATAATACTATTCTTTGCATGGTTTGTGATAATCATACCCTTTAGGCTGCAGTAAATTTAAACTATTTTGATAAACTAGCTTCACTTGCTTTGTTTTGCATTAAACAAGTTCATACTAGCCATATTATTCATTAATTGAGTTGTGTTAACTGTTATTGGGAATTCCATTTGACTTATTGGTTGTGGGAGGGACTTCGATGAAAGCAAATTATGAGGGTTACGCTAAAACATAAACAACATAAGAGTTTGGGCAGAGAGAAAAAAAAAACAGGATGGGGCATGCTGAAACTAGGTGGGACACCTGGAAGCACTACAAACCAGCAGCAGCTGCTGCCTGGCAGCTCTGAAAACCAGCAGCCAACACCTAGCGCACAGATGGCAGCATTGCAGGACCCTTGTTGCCACGAGCTGCTGCAGTCCTGCCATGTTTCCAGCCTAGAAGGAGACACTTGGCAAGCAGCTGGCAGCAAGTAGCTGCCGTCTTGACCTTTCCAGCCTGGTAGAGCAGCCTCCACACAGAAAAGAATACCACAAACTCTTTCTGTAGAGAGAGAGAGAGAGAGACAGAGCGAGTGAGAGGTACCTCTGCAGAAAATCCAAGAAATTCAGAGAAAATCAGGAGAGAATGTAGGAAATTCATAGGGAAACTTAAACTAAGTTGAAGAAGCTGAAAATCAAGGTAGGGTTTCTTAATTTTCATTTACTCATGTAGGGATTTTTGGTATTCAAAGGAAATAAGGGTAGAAACTTGCATAGAGTTGAATCCTAATAAGGGAGATTTAAGCTTGTTACTTTAATTACTTGATATGGCCACATATATGTTTTCTTTGATTATCATAGTTGCATATCTTGTTTAGCTGGGAAATTTTTTTGTGGTAAATATTCATCTTGTAAGGACGATCATTTTACTTGCTATGGAAAAGCTTGTGTATGCATATGTTGAATTGCTGTTGTGTGAAATAGCCGGCACCATGTGTTGTTATGGCTGTGATATAATGAAATTTGAACAAGTAGGGATTTTGTCTTCCTTGAGTGCAAGGCCCTAAACCACTGGAGTGTATTGCTGCATTAAGTGGTGGCTGGCCAGGTTGGATTTTGGCACTTGTCCGCATTAAGTGGTGGTTGGCAAAGCTGGAATTTGGTACTTGTTTGAGATAAACTGTGCACTTAGTTGGGATAGCGCTGGTATGTTGAACAATATGTGTAAATGCATGCTATTTGGATGTTTTGCGATGGTTACTTTGGATGAACATATTGCTTAAAATAAAATGTGTGTTCATGCACCTTATGATTATGCATGCATATAAGAAATCATATGTTAAGAGTGTTGAAGTCTGTTAATGGTTATTTAGTCATTTAGTATTATTACTATGTGTTAGAGTTTTGTTAGTAATAAGTGTGAGTTAGTAAGGATATTATGGTCATTCCCATTTTTTCTTGACATATATTATAAATAGAAGGAGAGACCTATCATTGTGTTCAGGTCTTCCATTTCACCGAATTATTTAACATGGTATCAGTGCAAGATTCTGAGACCTAAACCCTAATTGTCAGTCACCATCAAATGGAAGCGCAAAACCCTAAATCTGCTACATGTCTACCATTTTAGAAGAACTTCCAGCAACATTATAGCCGCAAAAAAAGGCCAGCAGCTGCTGGAATGCAGAGAAGTTGCAGGAAAATTCTTGGGTGACACTGCCAGTTCAGGAACACAAGATCTGCAACAGATTTTGCCCAAAAAAAAAAACACCTGTCACCCACAGACACTGCCAATCTGCCTCTACGAAAATCTTATCTCCAGCAGCTTCCCTACATGTCCTCATGCACCAATCGAAGGCTGCCAGGGCCAACCTCGCGTGCCGGAGCGTGAAGCAAATTACAGGCATATTGTGACCTGAATTCTTCCAGCCGGGCTCGAATCCCTCTATAAAAATATTATTGATGTTTTTTGTGATGTTTTTTGTTCAAAGATCTTACCTTTTTTAGTTGTTCATTTACGACATCCGAGAAATGGTTGTTTGGTGCTTCTCGAAGTTGTTTCTCAATGTTTGTTGAGTTTACTGAGCCTGAAAGTGGTATTTGCTGTGTTTTTCGATTGGTACGTTGTGGACTCGTGGGTTTCTTCAATTGTCGAAGGTTGTTTATGTTGGGATCAAGTTGGTGAATTTGAAAAACATGGTGCCTGCTGTGTGTTTTTGATTTTCTGCTCTATTGAGGTTGTTTTTGTGTTGGGATGGAGTTCCCAAATCCCAAGAGTGTGTCTCCCGCGTCAGTTACTTGTTTGAGTGAACAGCGTACTATAGCTGTTTCAGGGGAAGAGTATTTAAAGTTTCTGCTGTATCAAGCATCCAACCAAGCTTCTCATCACATTGCATCTTTTGCTAAAAAAGAGTAACCATACCATCTGCATGTCATCTGGTATCTCTCCCACTAATCCCTGGGTTATCGACTCTGCTGCAACTGACCATATGACAGGTGTCACCAACTTCTTTTCTACTCATCAGTATTGTACAAATCTACCTCGAGTTACCCTTGCTGATGGGTCCACTACTGCTGCTAAGGGAATAGGAAGAGTAAATCCTATTCCCTCCATATCTCTTTCTTCTGTTCTCTACATTCTTAAGTCTCCCTTTAACCTTATGTGTGTTAGTAAAATTATGAAGTCGCTGAATTGTTTTATAACCTTCTTTCCTAATTTTATTCTTATTTAGGATCTGAAGACGAGGAAGGCGATTGGCATAGGATGTGAGGCTGAGAAACTTTACTACTTTGAGTCGCTCTCTTCTCCTATTGCCCGTAGTGTTGCTGTAACACCACATCAAATCCATTGTGATCTTGCTCATCCATCATTGGACAAGTTAAAACAGCTAGTTCCTACTTTGAGTTCCGTGTCTACCCTCGGTTGTGTGTCTTTTCACTTAGGAAAGCATCATTGTGCTCCCTTTGCCTCTTGAGCCAATAAAAGAGTCATTAGCCCTTTTATGTTAGTCCATTCTGATGTTTGGGGTCCTAGTCGTGTCACATCAAAGTTAGGGTTTCAATGCTTCGTCACTTTTGTCGATGACTATTACAGAATGACTTGTTTGTATGATATGCCAGTTTGAATACTTCGTAGTGATAATGCTAAAGAGTACTTTAGTACTCAATTCATTACCTATATGACAAACTTTGGTATGATCCATCAGTCTCCTTGTGCTCACACTCCACAACAAAATGGAGTTGCAGAGAGAAAAAATAGACTTATTCTTGAAGTCACTTGAACCCTTTTGTATCAAATGAGTGCCCCCAAGATTTTTGGAGTGATGCTGTTCTCACTGCTTGTTCTCTCATCAATAAAACGCCATCTTCTGTCTGCAGTGGTAAAATCCGATATTCTGTAAGAACCCGAACCATGATATATGGGTTTATTATGTAAAAGAGGGGTAAAAATGGAATTGTACAGATTTCGTAGACGAGGCCATAATTCGTCGACGAAGCTAGTGAAGAATTCGTCGACGAAATTCAGAGGTTCGTCAACGAGGAAAAACCGAGAGGTGGAAATTGGAAATATTAGGATTCGTCAACGAAATTTGTTTCCCGTTGACGAAATCCTGAAGAATTCGTTGACGAGGACACCAATTTGTCGATGAAATCCTCCGAGTCAAAGGTCTTTATAAGGATATTTGTAGTTTTCTTCTCGGCTAAGTTATGGATTTCCTCTCTCTCTCTCTTTAGGATTTGAAGCTCTCTCTCTCTCTCCTCGATTGCTTCGCCGTTTGTCGCCTGAATTGCAAATCCAAAGTTACTACAAGGATCAGTGAAGGATTCTCTACGTTTCTAGCGGAACGGAATCTTGATTTGAGCGTTTTTAGTTTTCGGGCTAAAATCGAGGTAAGACTTGGTTTTCATTTCTGATTCAGTATGTGTAGTAGTACGGATTGTAAGCATGTACTGTACTATGGTTTGTAGGTTTCGGGATCTCGATTCGTAGTTTTTAGGACCGTAGAGTTCGTAGTTAGATTTTGGTTAAGGTAAGGGGATTCTGTTTATATCAGTTTATTTTCGAATCAAGATCGGTAAGCTCGTAGGCTACGATCGTATGTATGTTTTGACTACTTATTTGGGGAAATCTATTCGGTAAAAATACGGGATTTTCGGGTTACAGTTTTCGGGAAAAATTGGGGATTTCGGGTATCATCTCTACTTTGTTTGGAAAACCGTTCATTTTGTTTTAACCGTATTATTGAGATGACTGTTATCCATATTTGCATAAACTGTATACTTGAACTTGTAAACAATATGATTTACCGTAAACCAAATAAGTGTGGTATGTATGAATGTATGTATTTGTTCCAGGTATTTGTGAAACAGCTATGTGGCAGCTTATTACCGTACGCTGAAATGTATAGGAACGTGAGTTCCAAAATGATTCTAGGGATTTGTAAAACAGCCATGTATCGGTTAATTACCGTGGGCAAGAGTGGCCGGCTCTATATCCAGGGTATGAAATATCACCAGTATGTTCTGGCTAGTCACCGAAGGGTGTGTTCTACACCGTATGTAGTAATGTAATCACTGTGGGCTTAGATCGTCGTAGCGTAGTTGTGCATGTGGCAATGTAATCATGGTGAAACTAGGTGACCTTGTGTAGTTGCCTATGTAGCAATGTAATCACTGTGGGTCTGAGTTGTCGTTTCGTAGTTGCGTATGTAGCAATGTAATCACTATTGGACCTAAGTCGGCGCATTGTAGTTGCGTATGTAGCAATGTAATCGATGTGAGACTAGGTGACCTTGTGTAGTTGCGTATGTAGCAATGTAATCACTATTGGGCTTGAGTCGGTGCATTGAAGTTGCATATGTAGCAATGTAATTGATGTGAGACTAGGTGACCTTGTGTAGTTGCGTATGGAGCAATGTAATCACTATTGGGCCTTGGTCGTCGCAGCGTAGTTGCGTATGTAGCAATGTAATCGCTGTGAGACAAGGTGACCTTGTGTAGTTGCGAACTAGTGTGACGACATTGACCGTATGTATGTATGTATGTATGTATGCATGTATATTTTGGGTATCGTATGAACTGGAATGGTTTTTGTGAAAAATACTGGAACTGTATGGAACTGTATATATATGTATGAAACTGTACGAATTGTTTCAAACTGTATTGTATGTATAGTGTTATGAAGTATGTAAAATGATACTGGTATGCCACACACTGATATAGACTATTTTCTTTCTTACTGAGAGGTGTCTCACCCCGAATGTACGTACAATGTTTTTCAGGTCCTTCTGGTAGCGGTAAGTAGCATCCTAGCGTTTGGGAGTAAGGGTGTTGTAGCTACTGCTAGTACCTACTAGGTACGAGTTTTGGTATCCAGGTTGTCGGGATAGTTTTGTGGACACCTGGGGTATGTGTTCTAATTGTGGGAATGTATATCCTAGCTGGTATAGTATAGACTCTGGTATGATATTGGTTATGTATAAAAGACCGTTTTCCGCTGCATATGTTGGATGAGTATGGATATTTGTATGTATGTATGTGGGCGTCCGTTCACCCTATGGGGTCAGACTCTCTTTGGTATTATATCATGTATGTTTTAATTGATACAGAGACATGTTAGGTTACTAAATTCACCCCTGGGTCCCATTTCCAGGTTCGGGGCGTGACATATTCAATTATTGTCACCGAAGCTTCTTTTTTCTCCCTTCCTCGTATATTTGGTTGTGTCCTTCGTTCATCAATTAAATCTAAGTTGGGATAAATTGGATCATTGTGCTATGAAATGTATTTTTCAAGGTTATTCCTATACTCAAAACGGATATTGATGTTGCAGTTCACTTTACATCATTTCTTTGTCTCGGCTGATGTCGCCTTTTTTGAGTCTACATCGTACTATTCTAATTCCTTGATTTTTTTTGACCTTGATGAGTCTTTAGCCTTCCCGACCCGAACTTATTTCCTTTGTCTAGTCCTCCTGCATATTCATCCAATTTGAGTCCTTCTTATTGCTTGGAGCGTCCCAATTTGCAAGTGTACACACAACGACTCAAGGGAGGAGAGCCTCCTCCAGCTTCCACTTCTACACGTCTAGTTTCCTCGTCAGATGATCCTCTTCCCCAAGTAGTTGATCCTCCTGTTACTATTTAAAAATGTAAATGCATTTGTACCCAACATACAATCTCTTATTTTGTTTCTTATGATTTCTTGTCACCCTCATACTATTATTTTGTTAGTACCCTATCTTCTATTGCTCTTCCTAAGTCTATTTCTGAAGCCCTATCCCATTTTTGGTGGAGGAATGCAATGATTAAAGAGATGCATGCTCTATAGGATAGTGATACTTGGGACTTGGTACGTCTTCCTCCTGATAAATTTGTGATTGGTTGTCATTGGGTGTATACTGTGAAGGTTAATCTAGATGGTTCCCTAGCTCGATTGAAAGCCCACCTTGTTGCTAAGGGATATACTCAAGTGTATGGCTTGGACTATTCAAACAGGTTCTTCCCTGTAGCTAAACTTGCCTTGGTATGCTTGCTTTCCTACATGGTGATCTTCAGGATGAGGTCTATTTGGAGCAACCACCTGGATTTGTTGTTCAGTTGGAGTTAGGCTTAGTGTGTCAGCTCAAGAAGTCACTATATGGTTTTAAATTGTCTTAGAGGGCATGTTTTGGTCACTTTAGTGCCGTAGTACTTGAATTTGGCGTTCAATTGCTGTAGATCACGCTGTATTTTATCGTCATACTCCATTCAGAAGGATTCTTCTTACTGTGTATGTGGATGATATTGTGATTATTGGTGATGATGATCAAGTTATTCAAAGCTTAAAGAATTTCTTGTAGACAAAGGATTTGGGACCATTGAAGTACTTCTTGGGTATAGAAGTATCAAGATCTTGTGTTGGAATCGTCTTGTCATAGAGAAAGTAATGTTTTTACTATTTTAGATGAGTCTGGATTGTTGGGATCCAAACTCGTTGATACACCTATGGATCCTAACAACAAGCTAGTGCTAGATAGGTGATTTGTTGCCCAACCCAGCACGATATCGTAGACTTGTTGGAAAGTTGAATTATCTCACATTCACTTGGCCAGATATATCTTTTGCAACAAGTGTTGTGAGTTAGTTTTTTGATTCTTCGAGAACAAGTCACTGGTCTGCAATAATTTGCGTGTTTAGATATCTTAAAGGTGCACCTGGGAGAGGTCTCTTATATCAGGATCGAGGTCACATTAATATTTAGGGTTATATTGATGCAGATTGGGCTGGATCACCTTTTGATTGAAGATCCACAATCGGGTATCGTTTCTTTGTTAGTGGTAATTTGGTGTCTTGTAAAAGTGAGAAACAAATTGTGGTGGCCGGGTCAAGTGCCGAGTCTGAGTATAGGGCTATGGCGCACGCTACATGTGAACCTGTTTGGTTGAAGAACATGTTGAAAGAACTAGGCTTTCCACATTCTCCGCCTATGGAGTTGATGTGTGGTAATCGAGCTGCTATTCATATTGCCTCCAACCTGGTCCTCCATGAGTGGACAAAGTACATTGAAGTTGATTGCCACTTTATTCGGGAGAAACTTGTATAGAAGCTCATTACAACCACTCATGTGAAATCTAAGTCTCAACTTGCTAATTTGTGCTAATTTGTTCACTAAGGCCTTGGGAGGTGCTCATGTGAAATTCATTTGTAACAAGCTAGGAGCATATGATATATATGCTCCAGCTTGAGGGGGAGTGTTAATGGTTATTTAGTAATTATGTGTTAGAGTTTTGTTAGTAATAAGTGTGAGTTAGCAAGGGTATTATGGTCATTCCAATTGTACTTGACATATATTATAAATAGAGGGAGAGACCTATCATTTTGTTTAGGTCTTCCATTTCACCCAATTATTCAACAAAATTCTTATTTGAATAAGGAGGAATTAAGAATGCGTACGGACCTTGTAATTGCTCACCCCATTCCTTATTACATTTAGGTTCTAGCTGAAGGAGAGCTCCACTTCTTAAGTTCTCCAAGAGACTACCATTTTTGACATGTATTACAGGTTGGTAGGAAGACGAGAGGGATACTAAGCCTGTATTTTGGTTGGCGGTTATGTGTGTAGGCTAGGAGGTGTGAAAAAAATGGTGCATGTAAAGTACAACCCAATGTAAAGAGATTGTCACTGAAAGTAAAATGTTTTAGTTGCTTTATGAAATATATGTATGTATTTGGAGAATATTCGCGCTTAATTGGTTTCTAACTTGTTTTTAAAGGATGGTTTAGAAAAATAAATTCTTGCCTAGGCCTAGTGCCTCCATTGAATTTTGGATGGAGTCATGGATGGTCACGTGCGAAAAACAGGGACGTGACCTGGTTCATCTTAGATTTTGACTCTATCTAAAGCTTAAACTGTTACATTGTTGCCAGCAATTTATATCAAGCTTTAAGACTCCCCCATATGTGCAGCCTAATTGCATGTGGAGAGATTAAAAAATGATAAATAATACCTATTATAGGGAATAAGATAACTTTTAACCACCACACAATAAACATGAGCAACAAGACTAGAAGTCTAGAACCCAAGAACTACTGGCAACCGTAGCTTTGATACCATGTAGTAATGTTAGAGATGGAATAGAGAAGAAGAGAAGAGGAAGCGAAGAAGAAAAGAAGAAGAAAATGAGAAAGAAAAAAGTTAGCAGTTTCCTAGTGACTTGCGTACAGCTCCAAATCTGCCCTGTTATGCATTAATAATAATAAAGACTGGAGGACAAAAGTTCCCCCAGTCACACAACCTAGTTACTCTGTAACATATTCTCTTCTAACAGCTACCTTTTGGTGCGTATGGATGGAAACAAATTCCAGAATTTTCAAGAATATGGACACTTTTATTTCCTTAATTTGTAGCAGAGAGGTGCTTCTGGTGTTGTGGGTTTCAGCGAATGGGTTCTTTTGGCATATACCTTTGTATAACAGGATTATTGCTCTTATTTGTGTTTTTTTTTTTAAAGCTTTTTGTATTGTTTTCCTTCATTTCTATTGGAGGATATCTTGTCCTCCTCTTCTTTTTTATTTGTTTTCTTTTCTTGCATACTCCCTCTCTCTCTAATAGAATTCTTTGCTTATCGAAGAAGAGGAAAAAAGGAAAAAAAAAAAAGAAAAGCGTTGATTAAGAGAGCATGTTTTCACTGAGATGCAGTATCGGGTTGGTACTTGGATCATAAAATTTTGTGGTAGTTTCATCAACTTTATTTGCTGGAAATGTCACCAATAGTTTGTGTTGTAAACGTTTTCAAAATTATGATGCAATCAAAATGTCCCGAATTTTGAAATATGTTGAAATTTATTTTCAAGTTTGCTGTTATTTTCTCCTATTGCATATGATTGGTGGCTCTGTTTCTCAAATCTCATATTAGAATATATTAACGGGACTGTTTTCTCCAATCAATTTCATTATTTGAGGGTTTAAACTCTTATGTTTTTATTTTGCCTTTACACTTTCTTATACTTCTTTCGCATTAATGGTAATCTATATAGTGTCCTTCAGCAGACTCCATGGCAATGCTGTTGCTGTTTGTTCCTGCATGCTCCACGCAAAATTAACAAGGGGGCTCAAATTAACAGGCAGATGATTTTTTATAGTTGGGAACGTTCTTTGTCAGTTTTTCCAAGAAAACGTATCCTTTGCATCTCATTCTGATACAATTAAACTTATCTTTTCATTATTCATTATAAATACTCCTTGTTACAGCATTTTCTAAAAGTTGCCATTCCCAGGTAGTTAAAGTTGTATGTTTCGTTCTTGTAAGTGATTTATAGCGTTCGATTTCATGTTTGTTCATTTATGTATTCTTTTTTCTTATTGATAAATAATGATTGATGCCAGAATTATGATTTTAAGGTCTTGTTGCTCTTTGTTTCCTTCCTTCTTTATATGGCATAATTTTGTGCGGCCTTTAGCAAGATTTAGACAAACTGTATTCTTTGAAGCCCAATTTTTCTGGGGCAGATTTTCTTATCAGGGATATCTTTGGCTTGTCTGATGTGACTGCTCAGGCAATGCCATGTTTCCACTACAGGGGCTGTTGTAGCGCTGGGTCATTGTGCCTGTAAGTGGAGTTACACACATTCAAGTACTTTGATTACAATATATTCCTAAATCATGCTCTGCTATATGGTAGACTTAGCAACAAAATTTGAAAAATGATAAATCCACAACATGGTTCTATGAATTCTGTTTTGGTATTCTATGGTTGTACTCTATCCAATTCAATGAAAAAACATTGTACTTTCTGAAATTATTTGCAAAAGAAGATAATGGCCCAGAGTGCAAGTTCCTAAAATCACTCATTTTCTACCCTTGCCTAGAATGCAGTTTCTTCTTTCTATATTATGAGAAAAAAAAAAATCACTTATGTTACCAAGTATCCCATGGTTGATTTCAGATTTGTAAATATTTTCAGAAACCTTGCCTGTTATATTATTCTCCCAAAGGTTTATTCTAGCTTTCATGTTTTTTTTTTGAGATTTCTTTAAGAAAAATGCATGCTTTGCTTACTTTAGCATTCCTGATCCTATTCATAGCTCATTTTCTAGAGTGTTTACTGCATAGTTGTCATGGATTTTAGGCGTAGACAACTTGTGTACTGGCTGCACCTGCTGCTGAATAGGGCCCAGGCAGTGCATGAAGCAATAGCAGCCAAATTTGTGAACAGTGTGGTCGTCCATTGGCTTTTTGCCTAAGCCCCTGTTTGGAACATCTTATTATTGTGAGATGCACTTATATAAAAAAGAGGTGTTTGGTTTGTGCAGCAATAAATACTTATTGGAAAAAGTACTTTTGAAAACTACTTTTTTTTTTTTTTTGGGGGGGGGGGGGGGGAGTGGAAGTACTTTTCAACAAGTAATCTTGGATTACTTCTTGGTGCCCTGTAAGCACTCATCACTGTAGAGAGGTGTTGGTATTTCTGCAATATTGAGCCAGTATTAGACAAAATAGTAATTTTGTCTCCTCTCTTTTCTCTCCAGCCCATTGTTCGTCTCTTCTCTTGCTGCTCCAGCCAAGCTCTCCAATGGCTGATGCCTCCTCCCCCTCATTGCATCCTCTTCTTCTTCCTCCTCCACCTCCTTCGTCAACATCTCCTCCTTTCCCGACTCTCCTTTTCCCCAATCTAGTTTTCAGATTTCCTTATTTTGTCTTGATGCAAACAAGTTTTTGATTATTCCACATTTGAAAAAGGAATTTGGCCCTGAGAATATTTTTTTAAATAATTCATCATATTCTCAATTAATAATAATAATAATATGATAAATTATATTATATAAGGATGGTGAGTTTATTTTATAATAAAATAGTTAGTAATAAAATAATAATGATCAAATATATTAATTAAAATATTAATTTAATTAATAATATTATAACTAATGTAAATTATTATTTGAAACAGTGTTTAATGGTAGCCTTTTTTTTTTAAAATTTTTTATTTTAATACTATTCTAGCAACCACCCCTTTATTTTATATTATATGATAATAGAAGTAGATTATTTTGGCAGTAATTCATTCTCAAGAGGTGTGGTGCTGAGTCGAGACGCGACTTCTCCCACGTAAGCCTAGCTTTCGCGACAACTTTCCTCCCAGCCTCTAGTCATCGGGCATCTCAGACTTTGAACATCCCTTCTAGTCTCTAGTCATATGCATTTTAGCCTCATCGACATTCGACAACAATCTTAGCTTGCTCAAAGTGTCTTCTTTGCTGAATGGTTGAACGCTTAAACTCGAAGCGTCTTCTCTCCTGCTTCCAATAGAAAAGAAATTTGAGAACTTTGCTCTTGTGCAAATGGGTTTCTCTGTCTCTCACGAAATGACTCTCATCCTCACTTGAAATTGAACTTGGCCCGCTAATAATAGATGTTAAGATGCTCGACGCAAGTCAAATGTCAATCCTTCAATTTGAGCTTGGAGAATGAGGGGGAGACCCCTTATTTGTGCATGTTTGAGAGCAATATCTGCTGAAATCGGTCGGTTAAACTCTTAAAGTAGGTGGCTTTTTGGGTTGCTGATGGCTTATCTACCTTCATTCGGTTGGATTGGGGATCTAGAAACACTCATAAGGGAAGTCATCTATGTTGGTTTGTGATTAGGTGGACGAAGGTGGGGAAGTTTTTTGGAGCTAGGGCAAGGGAGAAAGGGAAGAGGTTTTCTGTTTTTATTCTTGGAGGTGAAAAAGGAAATGGATGTTGTATGTTTGCAGATGAGTTATATGAGTTTGTGGAAGAGTTTGCCTTGTTCTTGAAGAAGTTGGCACAACAAGTTCTTCACATCCTAGGTCATGGAGTAAGGTGGTACTAGAAGGTAAATCAGGCAAAGGCGAAGTAAGTTTTTTTGGAAATTGGATCATTTTTGTTTTCGATGTGGGGGAGATATGTGATTGAAGGATTTTGGAGTGACGGTTCTAGATAATTTCACATCATGCCTAGAGGAGAACATTCAAAGGGTGAAAGGGGTGACTAAGAGGCGACTAGGATTGTTGTTGGGAAAGATGAGGGCATGAAGGCTGGGCAGGGCAGGCTGGTCCTCCTCTTGGAGGCTAGGTATGTGAGGAAGGAAGTTCTTTCTTATTAAAACTAGGCCATTTAATAGAATAGGCCAGAGGTTCAAATAATAATTCTTTAGGCATTTCTATGGGCTTGAAAGAGGGTTTTTCTCAACTAGGGTTTTCTTAGCTGGGTCTTGCTTCTAAAAAGGTCCATATTGCGAGGGTATGGTTGACTAGGCTCATTTCAGATCCGATTTCATTAGTGATCAAGTCCATTCCCTAGCCAAAATTCATAGAAGTTAGAAAAGAGAAGTGGGAGTAGTCAGATAATTGTTAACGAACATTCAATGTGTTATCAGGAAAACTTCAACTTTGTTTTGACAACCGCTTGGGAAGAAAATGATGATATTTATAAGAGTGCCTTAACAGTGAGCCGAAATCTTGGTTTAGAGCTTCTAGGGGAATTAGGCAAGGTGAGCCTTTATCCCCCTTTCTATTTTTCCTTGTTATTGATGTGTTGAGCAGGATGGTGGGCAGGGCGGCAGGAAGGGGATTGTTTACAAGTCGAGAAGTAGGGAGAGAGGGAGTGGTGGCTTCTCATATTTTGTTTGCTGATAATACCATTTTCCTCCCTGACAATCATAACCCTTCCTTTTTGGAGAATTTTGGGCATTTTTCAAAATTCTGAGAGGGTGTCGGGCCTTAAATTTAATATGGGGAAGAGTGGATTGTTAGCTTTGAATGTGCTTGTGGGGCGAGTAAGGGAAAAGGCCACTGAGGTGGGGTGTGGCATTCTAGTTTGGTTTGTGACTCACTTGGGGGTCCCCTTAGGGGTTGACCCTAGAGTAGCGGATTTTTGGAATTCGGTAGTAGAAAGGGTGACTAAGAGGTTAGATAGTTGGAAGGAGGCTCTTTTATCTTTAGGGGGTAGAATAACCTTGATCTAGACTTGTCTTTCTAGCATTCCATTATATTACATGTTTGTGTTTAGGATTTGAATGAGGATTGCTAGCAAGATTGAGAGAATCATGAGAGACTTTTTGTGGTCTAGTAGGGGGGATCAAATGGACCACTTAGTCATTTGTGGTAAGGCTTGTAGGTCAAAAAAGGAGGA
Organism: Malania oleifera; assembly: GCF_029873635.1. Classification (NCBI taxonomy): domain Eukaryota; kingdom Viridiplantae; phylum Streptophyta; class Magnoliopsida; order Santalales; family Ximeniaceae; genus Malania; species Malania oleifera. Next base: position 16,596,920 of record NC_080428.1, read on the forward strand.
TATTTTGGGTCTAGGGAAGTTGGTGTCTAAAAACACGACTCTTTTAGATAAACGGCTATGACGTTTGCCTCTAGAAGAATCGACCCTTTGGTATAATGTGATAAGAAGCAAGTTTGGGTTAAATGAGAATAGGTGGGATACCAATTTTAGTTTAAGATGTTCTTTAAGTAGTCTGTGGAGGTCCATTTCTCAGATTTATCTTTCTTTAATCCCTTACACTAAACTCGAGGTGGGGAGCGACTCTTGGATCTGTTTTTAGAAAGACCCTTGGCTAGGTAATGCACCCTTATCCAATTCATTCCCTAGTATTTTTCGACCAAGGTCTAAGCAAAATAGAGCTATATCTTTCTTTTTTGGGGATTTGAATAGTCCATTGGTTTCTTGGAATCTCCATTTTAGGAGACCTCTTAATGATAGGGATATGGTAGAACTGTCTTCTTTGTTATCTTTATTGAATGGGAGTAATTTCATCGGGGAAGGATTTTTGGTCCTAATCTTTGGATCAGTCAGGAGTGTCTCCTTGTAAATCTTATTTTGAATTCTTGACTTAATCCAATCTTCTTTCTCATTCTATCGTTTCATTTGGAAGACTAAGGCTCCTAAAAAAATTAAGGCTTTCACTTGATTGATTGTGCTCAATAAAATTAATACTAATAACTTGCTGCAAATTAGGAGACCTTTGAAGGTTCTCTCTCCTGATGTATGTATGCTCCATTACAAAAATTTTGAGAGGGCTTCTCATCTTCTTTTGCACTATGAATTTTCTTGGAGGTTTTGTAATATGCTATTTGAATATGTTCAGGCCAATAAATCTCCAAGCCAGTGCTGAGCCTATTCTAACGGGTAATTTTGATTTGTTTGACTTGGGGAGGGTATTATCAATGTAGTACAAAATTGTATTGTGCTTTATCCAAGTTCACACAAATCCAAATTCAAGGTCTCAAATTCATGTTCCCAAACGTAAGGTTAATGTTTTTGGATTATTAGATAATTATTAAGATTAGACACTACAATATTAAGATTTAACATATTGCAAGTAGGAATAAGACAAAACACTTGAAATGTAATTTCGATAATAATGTAAGGAGTAGTAGTGGAGAGAAGATTAAACTTGATAATCAAGAAATTAATAGTACTAATAGCTTTTCATATCTTGGATCAATTATGCAAGTAGAAAAGGAAATTGAAGATGTAATACGTAGAATTAAAACAGTTTGGATAAAATGGAGGAGTGTGTTAGGCGTGTTGTGTGATCGTAGAATACACTTGAAATTAAAAGGAAAGTTTTATAAGACAATTATAAAACCGACTATGCTTCATGGTTCTAAATGTTGGGCAATTATGAAACATGTACAAAAAATAAAAGTTGCTGAAATGCGAATGTTAAAGTGGATGAGTGGTATAACATTAAAAGATAAAATAAGAAACGACCATATATGCAATTATTTAGGCATAGCACTGGTCAAAGACAAGATAAGGGAGGGGTGACTTTAATGCTATGGGCATTTGAAACGCAAGCCTAGTTGAGCACCTATGAGGAGGAGTTATTTATTGTTTTTGGCATGAAAAACGGTAGGGATAGGCTTAAAATAACTTGGAATGATGTAGCGAGGAAGGATTTAATAGGCTCTTAATCTATTCAATGAAAATGCTTTCAATCGAGTGAATTGGCAGAAAAGGTTCATGTAGCCAACCCCACCTTGTGGGACTTGTGGCTTATTATTGTTGTTGTTGTTATTTTATATTTTGTAGTTTACAAATCCTTAAGGTATCCATATAATTGGATACAAATTTTTTTAACTCAATGGGAACCAAAAAAACATTAAGTGATTTGGATACCCATAGCAATAATATGTGTTTGGTGCATCATCCTCAAAAAATGCTTAAGCTATTTAATAGTGGCAGGGGCTAGTAAAGTGTTTGATGGTTATTTGGAGGTTTAAAGAAAAAGAGTACTTTTAAGGGTATTTTTGTCTATAAAAATAGATTTTTCATAATATAATAATTTCCGTCAAGAAAATTAATAGTGTTATAACGTTTCATGGTTTTGAGAACCATAGGGGTGTTTAGTGATCGTAATAAAACCACATGGTGGCTCAATGATTTGTGATTAAACCACCGCCTCGGGGGGGGGGGGGGTGTTATGTAAATTTTCCATTTAATTAATAAACTTGAATTTAATGTTAAAAATTTAATAATTGTTTTGTTTTAATAAATTTATACAGTACTTATAATAAAAATGATTATCCAAATGCTACTTATTTTATGAGTGCTTAAGATCAGTAGTTAATTTTAGATACAACCAAACAGTACTCATGACAATCAGTACTTCTCCAGATAAGTACTTTTTTTTCAAAAAGAACTTTTTTGTAAGTGGTTCCAAACAATCTGAAAGAAAACTCATGCCATCTAATTTGCCTCCAACATTGTAGTAATGGTGTCCATGACGTTATTTTTTCCGAAGTTGACATTTTTACTTTAGTGTGGTGATTTGTCCTGGGTTGACCAATATACTGTTGAAAAACTTTAAAACTTGGAATTTAATTCCCCACTAGAAACAAGATTGCATGACCTGAAAAGCTCTTGACAAAGTATTATGAGAATTATTTTTTTGCTGTCTACTTCTATGTGCTTTCTTTTTCTTTTGTTGCCTGTCTTAATTTTATTTTTATTTTTATTTTTATTTTTAATCTTGAAATGTAATCATAAAGGGCATAGATGTTAATTGAAGAATCTAAAAATAATGGTACATAGATTTGGGCTGGTCTTGTTCACAGATTTGGATCTGGTTTGGATCACATCACAACTCACAGGTTGGATCTGGTAGTTTTGGATCTAGCTCATGGTGCCTCTAGTCTGGTTTGGGAGCAGCTTAGAACTGGCTTGAGAGTGGACTAGGCATGGCTGCTGCTTACCCTGGGCCATTTGGAGTATGATATAATGCATCAATTGTCGGGATGATGCAAGTATGCAAGTGGGATTTTTTTTTTAATGCCTTTATGGATAGATTGGGGTTGGGGACTTCTAAGCTTCAAGGTGCAGTGTTTGAGGAAAACAATGGGAAGGGGGGGAACTTGAGAGTGGTGACAGGAGATTCACATTGCAAGTGGAGGTGCTTGCGGTGACTGCTGGTTGGAGGGTAGGGGGACTGGTTGATTAGAGAGGTCTGAGTCAATTGGTGGTATTGATTTCATGACGTGATGATGGTAGACAGTAATAACAGCTTTGGGAATGCACAGGGGAAAAGGAAAGAAAGATAATAAATAGATGGGTAAGAGATGAAGGGAATCTATGATGTTGATCTTTCCAAACTGAGCTTTGATACCAATACGATGATGCCTGCTTAAAGAGAGAAAGCGTGGGGGGAGGGGGGTGGGGCAGAAATAGGGGTTAGAGGCTATCTTGCAAGGGATTATGAAGATGCACAAATTTCTCCAAAATTCCACTCTAAATAAAAATAGCACGGTTCACTTGCTTAAATGTGCTGTAGTTTGAATAACACCAGGGTTACTGACATAGGAAGCAAAATCATGCCAAAATTCTGGACTACCACATGCATTTTTCTCCAAAATTTCTCACTTTTGGACTTGGGAACTGCAATATTCGACTTAGGGGGTCCAAAATCATTCAAATTGATCTAGATAAGCACTGTTCTACATCACTTTCCTTTCTTTTAACAAATATTTGGTTTATGGTTTGCCAGGTATCATTCTTTTCTCAAGTTATTTAAGATTCTTATACGCAAGTCTCAGTATTGCCAACATTCAAGGTTATTGGATAAGCATTGTGCTGTTCGAGCGTTGGATCAAAATGCTGACTCCAAATCTGAGGTTAGCGTGCCTTAAAATTCTTATGCTTTGTGCTTGGTTCAGAAGTTGGAGCGAGAAAGGAAAAAAAGAAATTTTGAACAATTTTTCCAGCCCCAAATAGTTCTTCTAATAGTTACTGTTGCAGAATGCATGAATATTTTCTAATATTTTAGTAAAGAAATTCATTAGAAAGTGCCAAACAGGGCATAACTCTGATATGTGTATAGTGTCCAATACACAGCAGAAGTTTAACTTACCTAATAGAGAATGACTCTCTGAAATGCTGAAAATGGACGAAGAAACATCATTAGTCAATTGCTTAAGTCAAGAATTTATAAAGATAGTTTAACATATTGGATGTTTCTTCAATTCCTCTTTCAAAGACCCTAGAAAAGACGGAATGGCACCCCTATAGAAATCTCTCTAGTCTTCTAAACAAACTACTTGTGTCAAAATCTTCGAAGCACTCTACACAGTTCTGGGCAGTCTTCAAATGTCTTGATGGATCTGGGAGGACACCTTTTTTCCCCCCTGGTTGCTCTATAGTTCTTCTCTTTCTCTCTTTTCTTCTTGTTTGAGTCGTCTCTTATGCCCATTTGGTTTAGACATGTTAAATAGGTGGGTATGGGTCAAGATGGGTTGGGTCAAAATGAGTTGGCTCACTAGTGACACATTTATCCAATTTATGACCCATTTATACAATTATATTGACCCATTTATGATCCTACCCATTTCTTCATGAGTCAACCCATTTAATTTTAAAACATGTAAAACTAATTGTTGGATACTAGGTCAAACGTATAACTTCAAGCATTACTGTTGCACATCTTCCCGCCATCCTTAAGTGTTATTTTGTTACCTAGTTGAAAAATATCCGAATTATAGTAGTAATTATGAAACTTCGTAATTACATAGTTTAATTTTTTAAATGCTGGTGTAGTCATTGTTATAACTAATGTGCCTATATAATTATGTATATAGTTCGAACCAATTATGTAATTCCGTACATAAATATTAATTGGTTTGAATAATTGGAACAAACCATATATATAATACGTAATTACTTACATATTCAAACCAAACTATCAATAATTACAAAATTATTACATAAATATCTAAATTATAAAATGCATTATGCAACTATGAATTTAATTTTCAAATGATATGTGTGATACTATAATTACATATATATATAATTATGGACATATCTAAATCGAACCAATTACGTAATTACGTACTTCCATTATATTAATTAGTTTGAAAAACAAAACCAAATCAATTATGCATATACATAATTTCGTTTTTACATACATATTCATACCGAATTGTCCATAATTATAAAATTATGTCCATATATTTCTGAATTATAATATTAATTATGTGATTGTGTTGTTTAATTTCAAAAGATAGGTGTAACTAATACTATAATTACATATCTACATAATTTCAAACATATATAAACTGAACCAATTGCGTAATTATGTACATGCATGTGTGTTAATTATTTAGAAAAATGAACCAAACCAATTATAGAAACATATAATTGTCTAACTAATTACAATCATATTCAAACCGAATTGTCCATAATTTACAAAATTATGTACACAATAACAACAACAAGTCTCAAGTCCCACTAGGTGGGGTTGGCTACATGAATCCTTTTCGCCAAATCATCTGATTAAGTGCGTTTTCCTGTATTGGATTAAGGGCTCTTAAATCTTTCCTCACTACCTCATTTCAAGTTATTTTAGGTCTACCCCTATCCCTTTTTATGCCAAACACAATAACTAACTCACTCCTCCTTACAGGTGCTTTACTAGGCTTATGTTTCAAGTTCCCAAACCATCTAAGCCAACCCCCTCTTATCTTGTTTTCAACCGGTGCTACGCCTAAATTATTATGTATATGTTCATTTCTTATGTTATTTTTAAATGTTAAACCACTCATCCACCTTAACATTCGCATTTCAGCAACTTTTATTTTTTGTGCATGTTTCTTAGTTGCCTAACATTTTGAACCATAAAGCAGAGCTGGCCTTATAGCTGTCTTATAAAGCTTTCTTTTTAATTTTAAGGGTATTCTATAATCACACAACACACTTGACGCACTCCTACATTTTACCCAACCTGTTTTAATTCTATGTATTACATCTTCTTCAATTCCCCCTTCAGCTTGCATAATAGATCCAAGATATCTAAATCTATCAGTTCTATTAATCTATTGATTATCAAGTTTAATCTTCTCTCTATTGCTACTCCTTACATTACTGAAATTACATTTTTATATATTTGGTTTTATTCCTACTTATCTTGAACCCTTTAGACTCTAATGTGGCTCCAAAGTTCTAGCTTAGATTCCACTCCACTCCTACCATCACCAATCAACATAATATCATCTACAAACAACATACACCAAGAGATCTCATTTTGGATATTTGTAGTTAGTTCATCAATTACTAAAGAAAAAAGATAAGGACTCAAAGTTGAACCTTGATATACACCTATTGTGAAAATCTCTAGATTCACCTCCTACAGTACTAATGCTAGTCACTACTCTATCATACATATCTGTAATGACCTTCGTATATTTACTACAAACTCCCTTCTTTTCTAAGACCCACTAAAGAACTTCCCTAGGTACTCTTATCATAAGCTTTCTCTAGGTCAATAAAAACCATATGCAAGTTCCTTTTCTTTTCTCTAAACTTTTCCATTAAACTTATTAAAAGATAAATAACTTCTGTTGTTGATCTCCCAAGCATTAAACTAAATTAATTTTTTGAAATCTTCGTTTCTAATCTTATATTATGTTCAATTACTATTTCCCATAATTTCATCGTATGACTCATAATCTTAATTCCACGATAGGTATTATAGTTTTGAATATTACCTTTGTTTTTGTACACCTAATGTACTTTTGCTCCATTCTTCTAGCGTTTTCTTGGTTTTTATAACATTGTTGAATAGATTAGTTAACCAAACGATTCCTTTATCTCCTAAACATTACCAAACTTCAATTGACATTTTATCTAGTCCTACGGATTTCTCACTTTTCATTTTTTTAATTCCATCTCAACTTCAAGGACTCTAATTTTGCGAATAAATCTTCTATATTTAGTCTTCTCCTCATTTGTCACTTCCAAGTTCAATCTTTCAATTTGGTTTCATTAAACAACTTATTAAAGAATCTCCGCTACCTCTCTTTTATGTCTTCCTCTCTAATTAAGACATTATCATTCTTGTTCTTTATACATTTTACATCACCTAAATCTTTGCATTTTCTTTCTCTAGCTTTACGCCACCTCTTTTTCTTTCATTTTTTCTCGCTTCTTTATATTTTTCAAGATTTTCGATATTTCTACAATTTTTCCATATTTTATACCATTTATTTTTATTTTTATTTTATTTTTATTTTTTGTCTTAATGGCTTTTTGGACTTCTTGATCCCACCACCAACTTTCATTACTACTCAAGTATCTTCCTTTGGACTCACCTAAAACCTCTTTTGCTATCCTTACGATAGAATTTGCGATTCTATTTTGAACAGGATTTGCATCAACCTTATCACCTACTATCTAATCACACTCTTTGTTCATTTTATCTTTAAATTTTATTATATTATCTCCCTTCAGGTTCCACCATCTAGTTCTCTTGCGTTCATTTATGCTACTCTTTCTCATCCATTGTTTGATATGTATATCTCATACTAAGACTCTATGTTGCATAGTCGAATTTTCACTTGGAATAACTTTACAATCCGTACAAGATAGATGATTCTCATTCTTAATTAAGAAGAAATTTATATGGCTTTTACTATACCTACTCTTGAAGGTTATTAAGTGTTCTTCTCTTTTTATAAAGCAAGTATTCAATATAACCAAATCGTAAGACATGGAAAAATCTAAGATTGTATCACCAGCCTCATTTTTATCTCCATATCCATGGCCTCCATGTATCCTCTCATATCCTATATTATCCTTTCTAATGTGACCATCCAAATCAGCTCCTATGAATGTCTTTTCCGGCATAGGTATCCTTTGTAAAATACTATCGATATCTTCCCAAAAATGTCTTTTAAGATATCTGCTAATCCGATTTAGGGAGCATACGCACTAATGACATTTACTATCTCTAAGCCTAAAGCTATCTTGATTTTAATGATCATATCCCCTACATCTACTACATTATCTTCTAGGTCTTTGTCTATAATAATACCCACCCTATTTTTATGTTTCTCTATACCTGTGTACCAAAGTTTAAATCCCGATTTTTTAATTTTTTTGGTAGTAGTGGAGAGATCTATTGGATGCAGCCTTCAAGATATTTTATCAAATTATGTACACCAATACTATAATTACATATCTACATAATTACGAAAGTATCTAAACTGAACTGATTACGTAATTATATGCATGCATGTATATTAGTTATTTTGTAAACTGTTAAGGGTGTGAGCTTTTATGATATTCAGCACGATTAGCGTTGTGTGTTGGAGTGTTAGTTCATGTTGGTTTTCTCTCTATTGTTTTTAGGTCTTTAGGTTGTTTCTTCATGTTTTTATTTGAATTTTCCTGATTGCATTAAAGAGATGTCTTTTTCTCCTAGCTGTATATTCTTATTCTATTAATAAAATTCTTCTTGTATTATCAAAAATATTATTTTAAAATCTGAACTGAACCATTTAGATACATATATAATTGTGTAATTAATTACGTACATATTCAAACCGAATTATCCATAATTGCAAAATTATATACATAAATTTCCAAATAATAGTGTTAATTATGCCATCATGTATGTATTTTACTTTCAAACGATATGCGCTTGTAGGTAGTACTATAATTTCACACCTACATAATTATGGACATATCTAAATCAAACCAATTATGTAATTACATATATGCATCCATATTAGGTGGTTTGAGTAACCAAACCAAACCAATTATGTACGTGTATAATTGTGTAATTACGTGCATATTTGAATTGAATTGCCCACAATTACAAAATTAGGCACGTATATTTCCAAATTATAGCATGCATTAAGTAATTATGTAGTTTGTTTGAAATGATAGCTAGGTGTGGCCAACACTATAATACACTACCTACATAATCACAGATATATTTAAACTAAACCAATTATGTAATTCCGTATATGCATGTTGCATGCATATGAACCAAACTAATGGCGTACATTTATAATTGCGTAATTACAAATATATTGGTACCGAATTGTTCATAATTAAAAAAATATGCGCATAGAATTTTGAAAAGCAGTATTAGGGATGTATTATGTAGTTTAATTTCAAATGATAGGTGTAGTCAACAATATAATTACATACCTACAAAATTATAGACATATCTAAACTGAACCAATTATGCAATGTATGTACATGCATGCATATTAATTAGTTTGGAAAATCGAACCGAATCAAATTACGTTCGTACATATACATAATTGTGTAATTACGTATATATTTTAACTGAGTTGTCCATAATTATAAAATTACGAATGTAGATTTTCGAATTGTAATATTAATTATGTAATTTAATTACAAATGATAGGTTAGGCAATACATATAGTTACATATATAATTACTTACATATCTAAATTCAATCAATTATTCAATTATGAACATGCATACATATTAATTAGTTTGAAAAACTGAACCAAATCAAATTAGCTACGTAACTGTTTATGTTATTATTATATTTGAATCGAATGGTCCATTATTATGTTATGCTAAGTATGCAGTTTTATGGGGTCTTTGGTTGGAAAGTTATGCGCGGATTTGTTCCAGGAAGAAGTTGAATTCGTATTTGGTGTGGGAAAATATTCAGTTCTTGACATATTTATGGTGTATCGGGTTTGGAATTTTTAGAGAAGCTAGCTTTTAGGATTTAAATAGGGATTGGAGGAATTGGTTGGTTTAATTTCAAATTGTAATATTAGTTTCTTACTTTTAGTATAGTTTTAAATATGATATATTAAATAGGTTTTAATTATAATTAATAAGGTTGGAAAAATAATTGGGTTGATGAGTTAAGTTGGTACACCCATCTTACCCGTTTAATTTTTGGGTTTAAATGGATCACCCATTTATGACCCATATAATTATATGAGTGTACCCTAACACTTTTATTTATGATGGGTATGGGTGAGTTAATGGGTGTGGATTGTAGTTGCCATCGCTACTTGATTACATTTGGTTCACGGAATGTCTATTCCTAGGAATAGAATGCTTATAGTATTGAGATTTAATAGTTTATTAAAGAAGTGTGGCATGTGGAACAGAAAAAAGTGGGGGAGAGAATGAAGAAAATTTAAAGGGAGGAACGTGTTTTCTGTTCACATTTCTCTCTCTCTATCATCTCAGAAAGCTGCTGAACATTTGTTCTCAGCTGCGATTGTTATGGTAGAGGATTTCCGTCAGGTAATAGTCCATCTTGGAGGCAAGTCTTTTGATCTGAGAGTAGCCCTTGTGAGCTATTTTTTGTTTTCTATAGGAGTGAAAAATCCCTGGGTGAATCAATGGATCAGGGTCTTGTAGGTAGCTGCTCTGTTGTTTCTCAGTGTATATTGTCTGCTTTTGTGTGTTTGAAACGATTTCTTGTGTGTGAAAAATTGGGAATAGTTTGGTACTGGGTTGTGCACCTGTTGATAAGTGGAAGGTTTATGGAGCAGGGGTGGAGTTCAAAGGGGAGAGAGCATTTGGTTTTTATTCCCAAGGGAGTGGACAGCTTACTGTATAGGAATTTTGCTGTGGCTTTGAATTCCATTGTATTTTTGTAAAAGTTAGGAGCCTGGAGAAGGTGATTTTGTATCTATTGTGATCATTTGTTTTTTTGATAGCAGAAGGAGATGAATTCATTAGATAAGCAAGATTGTATCGAAAGGTGATCAAGAAATCCTCCTAAACAAAGAGAAGAAGTGATAAAGGAGGAAAAAAAAAACAAAAAGGTAAAAATAACAAAGCTAGCCAATCCTGCTAGATGTTAGAGAACCTCACTCTTTAGAGCAACCAGCAGCAGCACATGAAAGCCATGCTAAATAAGGATCTTATCCCATAACAAAGTGGAATTCAACTTTTTGCCATTACTATATGCGCATTTCGCTCCAGCTGTAATCCCGACAGCACTGTGAAAACTGCACATCCCCACAAAGCATCTGCATCCTCTCGCTTCTTTGAAAACCTAGAAGAAATGATCAAAACATCCTCTAGTGATTCTGGACAAACGAATTTTCTCTCAATAGGCCAAAAAGCTTATTCCAAGTCTTTCAAGCAAAGGCCTAGTGCAAAAACAGATGTGAAGCTGCTTTTGAACTATCGAAAAGTAATGGGCATGCATCAGGAGAAAGTGCCTTTGAAGGTCTCCTATTCTGCAACAGATTATTGTTGTTAACTCTATTAAGAACAACCAACCAGTTAAAGCAATTTTAGCATTCTAAATACTTTTTTGGAGTGGAAAGGAGATATTAGCATTAGTCAAAGAATCAAAGAAAGATTTGCAAGAATAAACCGTGAAGAGTCTAAGGATATCACAATGACAAAGAAGAAAGCTACTCCACCTTACTATCATTTAGAGTTCTACAAAAGTGGATGTCCAAGGTGTATGACCATCAGGAATTAAAAGCAAAAAGAGGAAATAACATCATTATGCCCCCAAATCAAGTGGTAAAGACGAGGAAAAAGAATGAACAATACTGTATTACCATTGTCCCAAAAACGAATTCGAGGACCATTACTCTAACAAAAATAGTGAGGAAGGAAGAGGGAGTAAATCTGAGAGGTAAACCTCCATGGGCTCTCCATACATCCCAAATTAGCATCCCACCCATTCACATGCAAGCCAAAATTTTTTCTCAATGACTATGGCGAAGAGAGGACTGCTCTAAGGGAAACTGCTAAAGCCATTTAGCCATATGAGTAGTGTTTTGTTTTTATTTTTTTTTGATGGTCATATGAATAGTATTTTTAGACACCAACTTTCCAAGACCCAAACTGCATCCAGCTTAGACCTACGGACAACCTGCCAACTAACCAAGTAATCCTATTCTCCTGAAACCAAAGGAAATATGTCATAATAGATTAGTAATATTGTGGAATACTGGTAAGGCAAGCTGTGGATAAGAGTAATGCGGCCTCTTACAGAAAATAATGGAACTTTCAGCCCATCCAAATGCTTGGACATCCTCTCTAATGCTGGATCCCAAAAAGCCACCAAAATAGGATTACCAGACCCCTAAATAAGGCCAGGGACAATCCAAAATACCACAGCCTGTTAATGAAACCAACTCTAGTTCTACAGAAACTCATATTAGTAGAACAAATACCACTCTTTGCCGAATTAATAAGCCTAGAAACCTACTGAAAGATTTGAAGAAGAATCAGAACATTCAAAAATGAATCTCTATGATCACCTAAGAAAAACACAGTATCATTGGCAAAGTGAAAGTGGGACACAACAACGCCCTCTTTATCCACTTCCAACTCTTTCACAAGACCCTTACCAACTGCCTTGTCTACCATTCTACTCCAGAAATTTATGACAAAAACAAATAAGAAGGGAAATAATGGATCCCATTTTCTAACACTACTCGATGCTTTAAACCAAGATTTGGTGTTGTGAAAATTCGCAAGTGCACAAAATCGTAACAAGTAATATAGTGATAAAGAAGGATGTCGAACCCATGAGGACTATTTACCTATTAACTATTGAAATTGTTCTAATTCTAAATTATTTGAAAATCAAGAAAAGTGGTGGCTGAAAAAAAAAAAAAATTTAATCAACTAAATACTTAAAAATAAGAAGATTTCACCCAAGAGGAAAACACTAACCAATCCAATCCCAATTCCGAATCATGCAATACATCAATTATCATCCTATTTGACGGCAAAATATTCTGACTTATCTAAGACTCTCTTGAGTAGAATTAGAATTACCTAACATATGATAACCTACAATATGTCTGTGCAAATTTAAAAGCATTTGAGTACATTAAGATTAATAGTATTTCACATAAAAGCCGCACAAATCACGTTGGCACAATCCTGTCTTTCATTTAATTCATGGCATACATCATACAAAGCTAAACTACGTGCATCATCTCTTCGAATTAACATGCACAACAAATCACTCAACTATTGGCCAGATAATTGAAAGCATTAAACTCAATGATGTATACTCAAAAGGAATGATAAAATTATAATTACATAAAAATGAGATTTGGAATTGTCATGGAGAGATTACATCGTAGCCTTAGCAATAGCAATTAGCTCATAATAGAGTCAAAACAAACCATAATAATTCTAGAATTCATAATGCAAATTGTACAAAGAGAAGATGAAGGAGTTAAAAAGGAAACTGTATGTAGATCGAGAATCTCAATCATCAACAACTCTAATTCAGCCTTTCTTTTCTTCTTCTTTTTCCAAGCTTTGAATTCCTCTTTAAGGGTGAAGAAAATCCTCCTTTTTTGAAGCTTCGAATCCCATCCTTTTATAAAGCTTTGGTCGTCCTCCCTTCTTATGTCCCCAAAACAAGATTCTCCAAATCCCCTCCTTTTCTGCTGCTGCCTTGATGTGCGATTTTTTTTGTCGAGATCTTCCCATCTTTTAAAATCTTCAACACGAAAGTTGTGGGATTTTTTCTTAGCTTTTCGTAGATACCCAAATTGCCCTTTTTGGAGTTCTCTAGAAAAAGTTATACTCCAAATACCAAAGGTGTTTCAGGAAATTTGAGAGAGGAATTGTAGTTTGAAAAGGATTCTTGATGAAGGGAATTTGAATTTGAAAAGGAAATTTTCCTCCTTAATTCCCATGACTCCTTTAATTTATTTATTCCTAAACAAAAATAAAAAAAAATAAAAAAAAATTCTAATAAATAATAAAATTAAACTCATACTAGCATAAAAATAAGAGTGAAAATATGACAAAGCTTGTATAAAAATTAAACACAAACTAGCATAAAAATAAGAGTGAAAGTATGAAAAAACTTGTATAGAAATTAAACACATCATTTGGGTTCACCATTCACTATAACAGAGAGGAAAGCGTAAGACAAGCAACCCGTCATCCTGGATTGCTACCTTTCTCCAAACCTGTTCCTTACAAAATTATTATCCAAAATATTCCAACTTACTAGAAAAGGTTTTTAAAAGTCTAATTTAAGTATAATCTCCTTCCGTTTCCACCTATGAACTTCCACCACTAGCATCCACAATCTCCCTACGCACTACAAATGCACTTTAAGCCTTAGAAATAGTATCCTCTAGGACACCACTCAACCTATTAGCTGGCACTTCACCAAGTCTTTTCCACACTAGCCACTAAGCTTATAGGTCTAATATTAGCAATCTTAATATATCGTACCAAAGTGATGAATTGGAATTAATGCTTTTGCTCAAGATCTCATTCCAATAAAATTAATCAAATTCCTTCAATAAGTACCCCGTAGTCACATCCCAAGCAATGCTGAAAAAATGCCATATTAAACCCATTAGACCAAAAGCCTTATCCCTTTACATTCTGAACAGAGTTATCCGCACTTCTTGCTCCTCGAAAGGTCTTTCTAACCGAATCACTTCTTGATGAGTTCCTAGTCTATAATTTGTCATAGGCCTACAAGAATCCTCCTCAGTGCAGCAGTGATCTTAGTTGCCTGAGCCGCCCCTCCCTTATCTTCTTCAGGTGCTATACCAAACTTAACGTGAATATGTTCATTCCTTAATTTATCTTTTAACATTAAACCACTTTTCCACCGTAGCATTCTTATTTCGGCAACTTCTACATTTTGGATGTGTTGTTTCTTAGTTGCCCAACATTTTGATCCATATAGCATAGCTTGTCTTTTAGTGGTTCTATAAAACTTTCCTTTTAATTTTAAGAGTATTTTACGATCATAAAACATGCTTGAAGCACTTCTCCATTTTATCCACCCCACATTAAACTAAAGCGGGATTGCAGATGTAAAACGGTGGCTTCGAGATAAATTTCAAACCAAGGACTTGGGCATTTTGCATTACTTTCTTGGTATTGTGATTTTACAATGCAGGAAAGGCTTGAATATGTCTTTGTGAAAATATATCTTGGACTTGGTAAGGGGGTCTAGTTTGTTGGGAACTAAATTAGTTGATAGTCCTAGAGTTCCTAGCTTGAAGTAATCTAGGGATGTCAAATCGAATGTCGAGACAAACAATTGGTTGGGTAAGTTAATCTACTTGATTATGACTAGATTTGACATATCTTTTGCAGTGGGGTGGTCAGTCAATTTGTGGAAAATCCCAAGCAATCACATTGAAATGCTATTTGTAGAATTTTGTTGTATATCAAAGGTTCTCCTGACAAAGGTTTGATATATAAATGTAGTAAAAACTGAGAGAAGTATACTCTGATGCAAATGGGCTGGCTCTTTTGATGATCGAAGGTCTACTACTGGATGATGTGCATTTGTGGGAGGTAATCATGTTACATGGCGTAGCAGGAAACAAACAACTGTAGTATGATCCAGCGTAGAAGCAGAATTCTGGGCCATGGCTTATATTGTTAGTGAGCTTATGTGGTTGGCATCTATAATAGAGATGAGATTCTTTTTAGTGAAGCCAATACATATGTTTTTGTTATAATCAAGCTGCCATTTATATCGTAGGAATCTAATATTTCGAAGGTCAAAGCACATTGAAGTTGACATGCATTTTGTGAGAGATGTTGCATGGAAGAAAGTAGTGAGGACTCTATTTATGAAATCATGGATTAGTTAGCTGTTGTTTTCACTAAGCCTTTATTTAAGCCTGCTTTGTCTAATTGGTTGTAACAAGTTGGGTTAGGTGATATTTATACACCTCCAACTTGATGGCGGAGTATTGGGCAAAAATATGTTATTTTAGTAACATGATTGCATGAGCGGGAATATTTTTGTCCTTAAAACATTTATTCTTATTAATATATGGAGCTGTACGTAAGTCTCCAGGAAAACTGCCAACTGATTTTTATTCTTTGATTCTTGTATTTATTATAGATCTACAACACTTTCCTCATTCCTCAAAAGTTATGGCTTTTGTTTGGTGCATTATTCTCAATAGGATTAGTTCCAATGGTTGTTTGTAGAGAAGGTGGCCTTGTAATGATTTATTACCCGATATGTGTGTTATGTAAGCAGAGTAGAGAGATTGTTGCCGTGTTATCTAGTATGCTTGGAGATTGTGGAATTTCCTTTTTAGCATTGATGAGGAATGTTGGCTTTGTCTTACTTCTGTGGAAGATTTGTTTCTCTTGATAATCTCTGTTTACAAATGAAAGATTGTAGGATTTTATTTGACTATGCTTTACTTGCTAGGATTGGAGAAGAATTCATTAATATTTAAGACACTTCTCTTCCTCTTCATTTGCTTTGTGAAGGGCTCTTTTTATTTATTTGTTGATTTATTACCTCTCTTTGAGCTTCAATGTTTTTTGCAAGAGTTCCTTTTTCTTACATTCGGTGGGACTGGAGCTATGAAGTTTACTTTTTTGTTGTTAAAGCTTGATGTACATTGTTGGCCCACAACCTAATAACTTAAGCTTTTAGGTAAGGTGGTACTCTAACATGGTATCAGAGCTGGTTATCAGGAGGTCCTGGGTTCTAGTCTTGTTGCCCACATTTATTGTGTGTGTTTAAAAAATTATTGTGTTTCCTATCACGGGTGTTTTTTATCGTGTGTTTATCTCTTCACATGCTATTGGGTTGCACGTGCGGGGAAGTGTTAAAGCTTGATATATGTTGTTGGCCCACAACCTAACAACTAAAGCTTTTAAGTGAAGTGGATTTCTAATAGTTGTCTGTATTTTATTTTTAATTTTCTGTCCGTGAACATCTTATTCTTTTATGTTGTATGTGTGTGTGTGTATGCATTCTATCTCTTAATAAAGTTTTTTATTTTCTTATTAAAATAAATGGTGCAAGGAAAATGTCGTGTTTATATATTGGAATCTATACCGTTATGTTAAAAGCAAAAACTTATTTTTATATTACACAAAAATGGATTTAAGCTTAATAAATAAAGTTGTCAGATAAAAATTTAATTTCAATAGCTTATAAGAAGGAAAGTGGTTATGATGATTTCCTTGAGAAACTTGTGGCATAAGGTGATTCCATGATTCCTAGTAAATATGGACTACAACAAAATGGGTTGGATGCTAAAGTTGAATGAGTGTTTTCCATACTAGTCCTCGGAATGTCATTCCTCAGGTTTTGTAGTTCTTTCCACACGCGAGACATAAAGTTGCTAGTAATCTCAGTTTTGGGATGATCTTTGTGTTGGCCCACTAGGTTTCATGTTGATTTTGATGATGGCAAAACAAATAAGTATTAATGCATGTGTTATATGAATTTGTGTGCTCTATGAATTATCATGTGATAGTTATTTTCTTTTATGTTTATATATGGAAATCATTAAATAAGAATTATTATATGAATTTGTGCTCCATGAATTGTTATGTGATAGTTATTTTCTTTTATATTTATATATGGAAATCATTAAATGAGAATTAGTGCATGTGCTATATGAATTTGTGCTCCATGAATTATTATGTGATAGTTATTTTCTTTTATGTGTTATTTTATTTTGTGTTTATATATGGAAATCATTTTTGAATTTGTGCTCCATGAATTATTATGTGATAGTTATTTCCTTTTATGTTTATATATGGAAATCATTTTTTGTATTTAGGGCTAAGTATGTTAATACCTAAGTAGAAAGCAAATGTTCCAACTCGAGTATCATATAGTAAAATGAACATATATTTTTATTGAAAGCTCCAAATGTGACAATGAACTTTATATTTAAAAATTAACTCATAAATCTTTTCAAGAACATTCAATTTGACTCTTATATATGTAGAGTTAAAATGGGTATTTTTGTAAAAGTGCACCGTATGTCTTAGAAAAAAAAAAGTCAGACTATAATTCTGTACTATTTGTGAATCTAATTCTTTATTTTATTCCAAATGAGTCCAAAAATTATAATATTATTTCATATAAAACTAGACTCATCATTCTCTCCAAAAAAATTTCATGTAGATGTTTTGGTGCTATAATGTAGGATTAATAATTAATACAATATGATCATTCTGTACTGCTAAGCATGTTGCAGTAAATTAGACATATCTTATTGTGGAAATTTTAAAAATATTTCAATCTTTTTTTATATGAAAGTAGACGTTATGGGGCTTCTAGAATGATATGACACACTTAATTTGAATAAATATTCTATTTGTTATGAATTGTACAAATCAGCTAACAGATTTTGACCTCTGTCATAAAAGCAGCTCAACATATTTGTAGTATTTGAATTTTATCTCTGTCTACTCCAATTGGCGTCATTCTTTTTTTATTGGAAATTAGACTCGTTGATACGTCAATATGGATTTTTATAGAATTTATTTGGTATATACATGACCATTTTTGATTTTATAGAATATACCATCTCACCTAAAAATCATATTTCTTATGATATCATTGGTTGTTTAGCTCCAAATTTAATCACATGGAGCCGAAACTTCTCCAACGTCTTGTGGAAAATTTTGGCTGTAAAAGGAGTCCAATTTCAAGGAAGAAGGACAAGAGAAATCACTATAAAGGTGCTTTCCCATTCTCCTTCATATTTATAAGCGATAAAGTGTTTTGTTCTTGCTTAAGGGAACACTTTCTTGTAAAAGTTATTTTCATTAGTTTAAGCTCCCTCCGAGTTCCAAGTCTCATTCCTTTGAGAGAGTTTAAGTTGTAAGCTTGAGTTGTGGCATCAATCTATTTAGAGATACTAAGCCACCTATCATTTGTAATTTCTCATCATTGTAAGTGTTGTTTGAGCCCTGGTGAAAGGCTCGTTTTGTATTCTAGTCGCGGTGAAAGGTTAGGGCTTGTAATTATGCTCTTGCCCCGGTTGAAAGGCAAGAAATTTGCTAGTGGAACCTCGGCTTGGATTCGGTCGAGGGAGTGGCCGTTGGTGCTCGTGAAGGAGATCGTATGACTATAAAAGAGTTTGAGCATTTCTCTCCTTACTCTCTTACATTAATTGTCATTTGATTGAATTAATTGCTCAGTTGTGTTTGTGCATATTTCATACATTATCTTGGGTTATTGAAGCATATAGGGTGAGTTGTGAGTGAACATAAACTTATTCTTATCTAAGCTTCCGCAGCGCAGTCACTAGAATATACATACTAGACTATTACTCACCAAGAGTTTGATAAAAGGAGTAGGTGTCATAAAAATTATAAAAAAACCCAGTTCACCCCCCTCTTGGGTTTCCTAAGGGACCAACACTTTGGATTGGGGAAGCTTATTTTTTCAAGTTTTCCCATCTTTGTTACATATCTAGTCTCCATAATGCTCCCATCCTTACTAGATTGGACAAGGGTTGGAGGTTTAGCAGTTTTGACCAAAAATATATGAAAAGAAATTGATAGGTGAGGGCACCTGTGTTGGCAGTGCAATGGATCTTGCAGAGTTAGACCCTGGTGGTCTCATTTGAGCAGGTTTATGCGGAGAAAGAAATTTGGTTGATTTGATTTTGTTGTGGCAGTTAGGCAGACTCTGATTGGTAGATCTCTTTCATTGGATTCGATCTTGTGGGAATGTGTTTTCAGTTTTTGTTCCTTTTTGGAATGGGGTGATTGGAGAAGTTTTGTGGGAGGGTTGCAAGATTTTGTAGGGTGCAAGGAATTGAATGGCTCTGATCTTAAAAGAGTTAGTATCAAAGGGAAAGAAAGGGTAAGATTCCATGGATTGAGGTTGTTTAGAGAAAATTTTCTTTGGAGTTGTCAGTTCATGGATGGAAGTGCGAAAGATGTGGGAATAAAGAAGGTTTTCATTGGAAAGGCAGTCTGGCAGCAGTGGCAGGGTGCAAACGAAGAGAAAAGGTGGTGGTGGTGGCAGTTCAGCAAGATGCAGGTCTTTGATTTCCTGTGAACCATAGATGAAGAAGATGGAAATGTTTAGACCAGACAAGTAGTGGAATTTCTAGTCCACTTACACTAGGGTTAATGGGTAATATATCTTATCAGGCTGTTCAGCCTATCAATGTTGGGCTATAGATACGTGGGCCTATGAGTAATTGTGATACATCGTGGGGCCTGCTGGGAGAGGGATGGGCTTGTTTTAAAAGTTGTAATAGACATTGCCCAGTTGGTGAAGTGTTGTGGCTCTCTTGTTATGAGACCTTACAGGTAAAGCAGGCAGACAGTTCTGTTGGTTTGGGCTCAATTATAAAATGTTGGTAGAGAGTCCCAGGTATGGCCAGAGTTGGTTTCTCCTAAAGGACAGAGATATGGGGTTACAGGATGAAGGGGTTTCATGCTTTGACAATTTGGATACTGTGCAAATGGTGAAAAAAGGAAGATTATGATTTAGCAATTTCTTCATAAAAAGCAGCAGGTGTTTTTCCAGAAATTTCTTTCCAAGAGCAGAAGGATGGGGCATTAGTAGTGGGGGTCAATCAATCTGTCAATGCTTCTAGGTCAGTTATTAAAAATGATCTGAATAGTGAATACTAAATCTGACTTGAAATTAGAAGATCATGCTGCTCGTGTTGTGGAGCTATCTAATAATTTGCGAGAGTGGTGAGAATGCTTTTTTATTTTTTATTTTTTTCCATCGCTCTTTCTCTTAAGAGATTTGGAATGTGTTTGGTGTTTTTTAGGGAGAAACTCAATAAACAATGTGATTTATATACTTCCATATACAAGATTCCTGCTGACAAGATATTCATATAATTACGCAAATTTTTGTAGAGTTTTTCCTCCGTCTTTGGGGAGTGTGTGCCTATTCTATTTTCGAGGGGTTTTAAGGAACGACAAGGAAGGTCTAACAGCAAAATGCTTACTTTGCAGTGATTTAGTCTATTTGGTTGGAATGTGAGGCCAGAATTTTCCATGGTTTCTTTTCTTTCTATTTATCACTTTTGGAGTAGGGAGCTAGTTTTGGCGTTGTTTTAAGCTACAGGTAATGGTTTGTTTGGAGGCATTTCTTTGACTGACTAGCAAAGGGACTGGCCTGCAACCATATATTAGTCTTCTAGATTTATTTTGATCTTTATTTTCTGTTTTTTTTCTTTTTTTTGGTTTCTTGTCATATTTTTTTTATTACTGCAGGCTGCTTTATTCTCTTGAGTCATATATTATTTTCTCTTCTTTAGTGTAATTCTTTGATTATCCAAAATAAAAAAAAAGTTCAATAAATGGTATGGCTATATCCTTTTGTATGCCCAAATCTTTGCTCTTTCCTGCAGACAAAATCTTATTCATATACTTACTCAAATCTTAGCTCATGCAACCTAGTAACTTATTTTATTTGATTTCATTGTACATTCATAAAATATCATTTTTTTTGTATTGTAGAAAAATATAATTCATTTGAAAAGTTTTATTTCAGGGCAGTGAATGTTTGAGGGTTCAGGAAAAAATTCTGCAACTGCAGCAATATGTCCGTTTTAATAGTAAGAGTTGCAGGAAAACTGTCAAGGCCCTTTGTCATCAGTCTGAGTCCAATAGATATTATTGCTTGAAAAGTGAGGTGGTGTCGTTTATATGGGCTGTTTGTAGAAGTATAGTTCCTGAAGATTTGCTCGGAACTGCTTCTAATTGGAGAAATTTGAGGAGAAATATTTCGAAATTTGTTCATTTACGAAGATATGAGAAGTTCTCTCTGAAGCAATGCCTGCATAAACTGAAAGCATCAAGATTTCTGGTGCTATCAAGTAAACATTCTTCAAGCTGCATGATTAGTCATATTCAAAAGTATACAAGGGGACATCTGCATGAGCATAAGCCATGCTGCAAATTGAATGAGTGCCCAAGAATTACAAAACATGAACTTTTGGAAAGGTGGATTTATTGGTTCTTTTCTTATTTAGTGGTTCCATTAGTGCAAGCCAACTTCTATGTTACAGAAAGTGAGCATGGGGAAAAAGATGTCTTTTATTATCCGAAGTCAGTTTGGGAGAATCTGACAAACCATGCTCTCACAAGCTTGACAAATAAGAGGTATAGTGTCTTGGATGCTGCATCTGTTAGAAGGATTATAAGCAACAGATCATTTGGTTTTTCAGCGCTCAGACTCCGTCCAAAAGAAAATGGAGTAAGGGCACTTGCAAATCTTCAAGCACCATCAAAAGTACCAGTGATGACTGTGAAAGATCGGTGTAGTGAAATGCATAAAAAATCACAATGCCATACAAAAATAGTTAAATCTTATCGTTCGAAGTCTGTGAATTTTGTTCTTCATGATTTGCATGTTGTTTTAAAAGGTTTACGGATGAAAGCACCAGAGAAGCTTGGTTCTTCAGTATTTGATTATAATGATGTCTACAGAAAGCTATGTCCATTTGTAATTGGCCTGAAGAAGAGATCATCAAGATTGCCTGATGTATTCATTGTTGTTTCTGATGTGCAGAAAGCGTTTGATTCCATTGATCAGGATTTTCTGCTTAGCATAATGAATGATGTCATTCAGAAAGATGATTATCTTCTGAAGCAGTCTCAGCAAGTTGTCTGCACAAAGAAATCTTTGTCGGTTTATAAGAACCAAATATTAGCAGATCAAAGCTTCAGCCTTGGCTGTAAAAATGTCTCATCTGCGCCTTCTCATTCGTTGCATTGTGTCCTTACTGATCAGGTTTTTCTTTTGCTTTTTAATTTTTGAATTGCTCCTTGAGAAAAGTCACTAATTTATTTAATTTTTTGAATATTATCTCTAGCAATCAAATTGGTCATTTAATAGTGCTTTCATATCTTTGGTTCCTTAGCAGTCATTGTCGATGCCCATGCCAAGCGCTGACGTACTAACAATTTCTTTCTTATGCCTTACCATTCTTTTCAAAGCTCCTACGAGTGATTATACATCTTTTAATATTCCTGCAGAATCTTATGTTTTTGAGCAATAATTTTGTTAACTCTCTAGACCTTTCAGATTCTGCAAGGAAGTGGAAAGAATTAGTTATTGGTTGGTAATTATTTTAGAATAATTTTTTTCTTCCATCTTAAGAGCAAATCCAAATTTTAATCCATGAAAAATGTTTTGTGCTTATAATGATAATTTCACTGTGGACTCTCTCTCTCTCTCTCTCCCCTTTTGTTTTTGCTGGTTTTTGATTGATCGTGTTTGTCCGTGAGAGGAAGTGGTTCTCAACAAACTGTCAAGATCAAAGGGATTGTTTAGAGAGGGTAGGGAAGGGTCTGTCAGCCATTGTTTTTTCTGGTTTTTGATTGATCATGTTCACCATGAGAAGATGTGGTTCTCAATCTAACATTTGATGGAGGCACTAGGCCTAGGCAAGAATTTGTGTTGCAAAACTATCATTTGAAAGCAAGTTAGAAGCTAATTAAAAGTGATTGTTTGTTGAAACACGAGATAGATATATTTGATAAAGCAATAAAAAAGGTCTTACTCTCACTAACAAGCTCTTTACATTGGGCTATAGATTACATATAACATTTTTCATACTTCCTAGACTAAATACTTATCTGCCGATGAAATACATGCTTAATATCAGTGTCCTTCATCGGATGTGTACTGGGAAGATCTTGGGCTTATGGTGTTGGTTCATACTCCAGATATGTGAGACGCCTTTTATAGGACCAAACTGTAAGGCTAGTGGGCTAGAGCGGACAATACCTCTCCAGAATTGGTCCCGAGACCACTATATTTGCTATCAGAGCCACCTTGAGGGTACCATCTTGTGGGTGGATCCTACACAGAGGTGTGGGCCACTTTGATGAGGGAGTTAGAGATTGGACAAGAGAGCATGTCACGTTCCCACATCGAATGTGTACTAGGAAGATTGTAGGCTTATAAGGTTGGTTCATACTCCAAATATGTGGGCCGCCTTTTATAGGACAAAACCGTAAGGCCAATGGGCTAGAGCGGACAATACCTCATTGGAGTTGGGTCTGAGACTGTGACACTTGGCATCTCTAGTATCTTCCTGCAACCTGTAGTACATGTCAAAATGGCAGACCTCTTGGAAAACTTAATAAGTGGGGCTCTCCTTTAGTTCAAACCTAATATTGGTAAGGAGTAGGGTGAGCAACAACAAGCTCAATAGACATTTTTAATTACCCCTTATTTAAATAAGGATTTAAATACTCTAAGATACGATTTCTTATATGCATGCATAATCATATGGTGCATTAACACACTATTCTAATCAATATGCATGAACACACTATTCTAAGCAATCTCTTCATCTAAAGTCACCATCACAAAACATTCTAGTAGTATGCATTTCAACATTGTTTTCAACAATAGTGCTGTCCCAACCAAGTGCATTTTTTGTCTCAAACAAGTGCCAATTTCCAGCTTGGCCAATCACCACTTAACGCAAAAACACCCTCCGCAAGTTTAGGGCCTTTCACCCAAGTGAGACACAATCCCTACCTACTTAAATCACTAGATCACAGCCACAAACAATGCCATGCTGCCCGCTGTTTCACATAATAGCAATTCAATATACGCACACAAAAGCTATGTCGTAGCAAGTAAAACTTTAATCCTAAGGAAATCAATATCTATCATATGAAAATTTCTCAACTAAAAAAAAATTATGCAGCTATGAAACTCTAGGAGAACTTACATGTAGCTATCTAGTAATTAGAAACAACAAGCTTAAAATCCTTCCCTATTAGGATTCAATTCTATACAAGTTTCTAATCCTTTTCCCTTTGCATACCCAAAACACTAGTTGAATAAATGAAAATTGAGGACACCGACTAGGTTAAAAAATGCTCTTGCGATGCTTTAGTCTCGATCCCTTCAAGAATGCAAGCATGGAGGGATGCTTTCTTTCCTTTTTTCCTAATTCCTTCTAGTTGAAACTGTTTGTCATCGGAAACCCTGAATCAATCGCAAACACTAACAAAACTTAGTTAACCCTAATTCCTTCACACTTCTAGAAAAGCCTTCGACCACCAGAAATCCCTCATTGTTTCAGTCGCCAGAAATCCTTCTCAGTAGGTAGTCTCATCTTCCCTCAGCAAGTCATCTTTGCCCATCAACAACTATTTACAATGTATCTACGAGTCTTGCTATTCCTCCTTCTAACTCATGGTAGACCTAGCGGGAGAGGATTCAAATAGAGATTCAAGGAAGGCATTTAGATGGGGAGGACCTTCCTCAGTTAGGGTCAAATGAAAAATCTTTTGAGTAAATCGCCTTGAGCCTTTGGTCTTTCAAATTTCAACGTTTTTTGGGATAAAATTTTCTGATATTCTACTAAAGAAAGAGAAATTCCTCTAGATTGTCAACTCATTGGGGGTGATTTACGAAGGAAATTGAGGAGTAGATGAGCTCAGTCAAGGAGGCTTATATCTCAAAGGTGAAGGCATGTGGGCCTTGATTAATCTGCGATCCAACGACACGGGTAGAGAAGGGTGATATAGTCGAAGGGGGTGTAGAGCTTTTAGATGGCGAACCTCCTTAGAGGAATAGTCTAGATGAATAGGTAATTAATTCTACTATGTAAAAATAGGGTAGTACCTTCTTCACAACTGATCAAAGCAGCAACAAGGGGTCGTATTCAGTTGAATTTGAAGGAACACAAGTGGCAAGTTTAGTGAGGATGAGGGGTGCTTAGATGCAGAGGATAACTTATGCAATTTTTGTGATTCTGATTTCGACTTGCTAATCGATTAGTTGTGAAGTGCGAAGGGATGGGAGGAGATAATAATTGGGAAGAGCTTGCTAAGATCTATGTTTTAATGAAAGAGACGAAGATATAATATGAAGTAAAAAACCACTACAAGTACCTCAACTTATAGAAGAGGAGAATTTGTTATTGTCCTCTGATATTGGGCAAGAGTTTAGAAGGTTTTGTTAAGCACAAGTCAGACTAAATCACCACATTGATTGAGGAGGGGTTTTTGCCCTTTATTCTCATGCCTATTCTTTATAATTTTGATGTCATTGTTAGTCCTTTTGATGTCAGGAGGGGTAATGACGAAGAGAAAGCAGTTCCAGTGGGCGATTTGAATTCTTTAAAACTTGGAAAAGGTATTCTTCCTCTTCTTGTTTAGTCTTTTTTTTTTCCTTTTGATTCTTTATTGCACAATGAGGGAATTGATGGAGGAAGTGCCTCTAGTGTTGGCTTAAAGGCTAGTGAGAGTGATTATAGAGACCCAAATGAGCTCTTAAATGATATGGGGTTGAAATTAGTAAGTCCTTTTGGAGTTGAGGTCAAGTTGGGGATGAGTCCAAAAACCTATAAGAGAGGGGGAAAAAGGGTTAAAAAAGAATTAAAGAATTTGGTTTCTTCCATCGACTGTGGGGGCAGAAAGGGTACCGAGATAGGGGGTAAATTGTTAGGTTATGAAGATAGTTAGTTAGAATGTTAGGGGTCTAGGGGATGTTAGGACAAGGAGTTTGATTAGGAAGGTTATGCTAGGAATTCTCCCAATGTTGTCTTAATCCAGGAGATTAAGCTTGAGTTAGTTGATTAGGGGGTAGTTAGATTTGGGAAGGGTGGTGTAAGGATTGGATTTTTGTATCCTCTCGGGGATCAGCAGGTGACATTCTTGTGTTGTGGGATACTCGGTCTATTACCAGAGTGGATAGTTTAGTGGGTTTTTTTTTTCTCTCTTTTTCTATCTTACTAGAAAATATTAGTGGGTTTCCTTTCCTCTGTGTAAAGCCTTTCTAAACTTGCTCTAAGGGGCCCTTTTTGGGATGAGCTTTAATTTTTTTCAAGCTTATGCTCGCCTAGGTGGATTGCGGGTGGTGATTTTAATGCAGTTAGGTTCCCTTGGGAAAAGAAGGGGGGTTGTAAGGTGTGTGCATTTATGTAGAAGTTTGATTTGATTATTAAGGATTGTGGGTTGAGGTGTCTTCGCTTGGACAATGCTAAGTTTACGTGGTTAGTGAGTGGGCTAGGGAGGTGGCATGTTGAATTGGTAAATTCTTGTTTTCCGACGTTTGGGAGGAGGATTTTCCTAATCTTTCTCAACTAGTGTTGCCTAAATCCACATCCGATCATTTTCCTATCTTCTTGGAATTTAGGCAGGTTCCTTAGGGCCCTAGTCCTTTTAGGTTCGAAAATATGTGGTTAGATTATGGCTCCTATTAAACCTTGGTAAGGATTCTAGGAGTGAGGATGTGGAAATGTGTTAGGAGGGGCTTAGATTTACGAAGAAATTGAAGAGGTTGAAAGAAACACTGAAAGTGTGGCGTAGGGAGGTGTTCGGAGATATTAGGTTTGAAGAGTCTAATTATAGGAGAATTGGAAGAGATAGATAGAAAGGAAGGAAAGGAGTGGCCCTTTCAAGGGAGGAAGATGCTAGAAGAATCTTTGAAAAACGAATTGGAAGAGCTAATCTTTAAGGAATGAGAAGCTAGTTGCAACGGTAAGGTTGTCACCGTGTGACCTGGAGGTCATGGGTTCGAGGTGTGGAAACAACCTCTTGCAAAAATGTAAGGTAAGACTGCGTACTATAAATCCATTGGGGTCTGCCCCTTCCCCGGACCCCGCATACGTGGGAGCTTTGTGCATGGTTGCCCTTTTTTCTATAGCTAGTGGAAAACTGAGAAAGAGTTTGATTAGGGAGATGGAGGTTGATAGGGAGAATTGCTAGTGAGATCATTGATTTTTGTTATAATTTGTATATTGAGGAAGATGAGAGTAGACTAATGGTGGAAGGATTAGAGTGGGATCCTTTGTCTATTGTTGGTTAGAGAGACCTTTTGAAGAAGAGGAAGTTAGGGCTGCAGTTTTGGGATGGAGAGAAATAAAGCTCATGGGCCAGATGGTTTTAATCTAGCTTTCTGTCAAGATTGTTGGGCGATAGTGAAGAATGACCTGATGAAGGTTTTCAATGAATTCTTTTGTAATGGGACTTTAAGTGAGAGTATGAATTCTACTTTTATCACTTTGGTGCCAAAGAAAAGTTGGTCTATTAAGACTTTTGATTATAAACCTATTAGTCTAGTACTAGTGTTTAAAGTGTGGGGGAAGATATATTGTGGATGCCATCTTGGTTGTGAATGAAACCGTTGAGGATATTAGGAGGAAGAAGAAGGGTTTCAATTTTAAGTTGGATTTTGAAAAATCTTACGGTAGAGTGAGTTGGAACTTTATTGATAAGACTTTTGAAAAAAGGGGGGGGGGGGGGGTTGGGGTTGGAGAGAGATGGCATAAATGGATGAAAGGTTGTATGTCTAATGTGAATTCTTCGGTGATAGTGAATGGCGAGCTTAAATCTTAGTTTAGGACTACGAGGGGGATTAGACTAGAGGATCCTCTTTCCATGTTTTTGTTTGTATTAGTGGCTGATTTATTGAGTAGGACGGTTGATAGCGCGGTGGATAGAGGTTTAGTGAAAGGTCTAGGAGTGGTAGGGAGGAGATTATGGTCTCACACCTTTAGTTTGCGGATGATACTATCTTTTTCTTGGAGGATCATAAGCCTTCTTTTTTTATTATATTGGGGCTTTTCCAAATTTTTGTAAGGGTGTCAGGCCTTATGATTAATATGGGTCATAGTTTCTTTGATTTATTTATTTTATAATATTTTAGTTCTAGCATCATTATTATGTCTTTTAATAGTGTATGAAGTTTGGTAAAAGAATTCCATGCTCTACTACTAGTTTTTGTTCTTTTTTAAAATCAAAGATTCGAAATCAAAATTGACATCAAAATCAAAACTTCCATGAAATTTCTGTACTTTTGTAGCCATGGAAATCAGAATTTAAGACAAAAGAGAACAAAAATACCAAAGACCAAACAACAAAAATACCAAAAACCAAACAATGTCACAGGATTAAACTCTTTCAAGATTCTGGCGTTACATTTCAGCCTCATGCAGCAAATTGCTCAAAAAATTGCACACCTTTAAAAGTCTTCCCCTAATCCTAACCAAAACCTGAATTGAAGGACATAAACTCTCTAAAAGATATATTCTATCCTTTTTTCTGTTGGTAACTTTGCACAGTATTTATTTTGGCATTGGCTCCTCCTTCCTCTGCAATCATTGAAGATCGTATTGATCTGAGAATAATTCAATCGTTTAAGATCAGCTTTTATGTAATAAAATTGTCATAAACGATCACAATGCATGTCTGCATCTGTTCTTGTTTTTCTGTATGATGAGCTGAAATTAGATTACTGAGCTTTATGACTTAAATATTCAGTTAATTTTTATTCCTGTCAAAGGGAGGCTTAGAGTAGCACTGAAACTGTTCAGCTTGAATGAAGACTTAAAACTTTCAGCTTGAGTGAAATCTGTGCCTATCAGATTATGTACTTGTTCTCTCCTGAACTGAGCAGGCCTGGATTTTAGATTCTTCTTGGTGCTTGGGATTTAATGTATTACTAATATAGAGAACTTCTATCTGGAGGAAGCTAAAATTATTCTTTTTAATCCTGTGTTTATAATGTATCAGGGACGAAGCTGGAATGTAAGGAAGGAAAAACTTCTTTTTACTCTGAAGGAGCATGTGAAGTGCAATGTTTTGCAATTAGATAAAAACTTCTACCTACAAAATGTTGGTATTCCTCAAGGAAGTGTTTTATCTTCTCTACTTTGTTCATTTTACTATGGACATCTGGAAAAGAATGTTGTATTTCCATTTCTTGAGAAAACTCGAGAACCTGCTATGGAAGAGTTATATGGAGATTATAGTCATCATGATGCTTCTGCATCTAAGTATATGTTACTCAGGTTTATTGATGACTTCCTTTTCATATCAACCTCAAAGAAGCAGGCTGCCAGCTTCTTCTGCAGGATGCAGAGAGGATTCCGAGAATACAACTGTTGCATGAATGAGAAAAAGTTCTCTCTGAACTTTGATATTGATCACTTGCCACAATGTCCATCGAATAGGTTTTATGCCATGGAAAATGGTGTGGCATTTCTTCGATGGAGTGGTCTGCTTATTAATTGTTGTACTTTAGAAGTTCAAGCGGACTACACAAGGTTACTTCATTAATGTTCTCAGTTTAACATGTGTTAATCGCTTGAGTTGATCTATTTGTTGATTTTGTGTTTTGCTTCTTTACTCCATTGAAGAGTCCGAATTTATGTTTACTGTTGCTTAATAGGTTTCTATGCTTATCACTATGATGAAACTGTCCGTGCTCTTGCAATAGTCCATATTGTGTATCTTTCGTCTACCTTACGCAACTTAATATTATATTATTATATTTAGTTTTTCATTTTCGGGAATTATTTTCACTATTAAGAATAATATGAGTATTTCTTATTTTTTATTCAAAATGGCTTTTTTTAAACACCTACCCCCTTTTCTTTCTTTTATAATGTGCATTTTTGCAGCAAATTGGAAATAACTATTTAGCATCTTTCAAATGCATTCTCAAATTTATTTAATTATTTATTATTTTTTTATTTTGTTATATTTACTGGACATATGCAAGACAAGGTTCCATTGGTGTACATGTTTGTGGATGATAGTATCTTCATTGATGAAATTCCATATGAAATCAATTTAAGTTAGAACTGCAGAGTTAGACTTTAGAATATAGAGTTTTAAAGATAAACAGAAGTAAAACAAAATATTGGGAATGCAATATAGTATTTTTGGGAGGGATAAAAAGAAAAAAAGGTTATATTGGAAAGTCAAGAATTTCTTAGGACAGGTATATTTGTTACATGTAAGTAAAGGGTGGGGAGAAATTGAAGAAAATGTGATGTAGAGTTGGATTAGGTATGTTGAAATGGAGAAGTGCATTTGGTAAGCCATTTTAAATGCCTCTAAAATTAAAAGGAAAATTTGTAGTATAACTATTAAAGCATGATATACATTGTTGGCCCACAGCCTAACAGCTAAACCTTTTAGATAAAGTGGTTACCTAACATGGTATCAGAGCTATGTTTTAAAGGAGGTCCTGGGTTCTAGTCTTCTTGCCTGTTTTTATTGTGTGGTGGTTAAAATTTATTTTGTTCCCTGTGATGGTTGTTATTTATCATTTGTTTATCTCTCCACATGCAATTAGGCTGCACATGTGCTGGAATGTTAAAGATTGATATATATATATATTGTTTGTCCACAGCCTAATAGATTAAGCTTTTAGGTAAAGTGGTAATCCAACAATAACTATAAGATGATGCATGAAAAACATCGAGCACAATTGTTTCCAAATCAACTCTAAATAAAACCAAGGCCTTTTAAAGGCCAACATTGCTTGTAAATAATTGTTTAGAAGCCAGTAGGTTCTCTTGCTATTGTTAAAGCTTGGTTTACATTGTTGGCCCAACCTAAAAGCTTAAGCTTGTTAGGTTGTGGGCCAACAATGTATATCAAACTTTAACCCTCCCCCTGCATGGGCAACCTGACAGCACATGGAGTCAGAGCTGGTTACCAGGAGGTCCTGGGTTCTACTCTTGTTGCCCGCATTTATTGTGTGGTACTTGAAAAATTATTGTACTCCCTATAATGGGTGATATTATCGTGTGATTATCTCTCCATGTGCTGTTGGGCTAGCCGTGCAGGGGATTGTTAAAGCTTGATATACATTGTTGGCCCACAACCTAATAGCTTAAGATTTTAGGTAAAGTGGTAATCTAACAGTTGTTTCTCTCTAAAATATCAACCAAGAATCTCGAAGATGTTACACAATGATTCTAGATTTCTCCCTGCAAATCTCCCAACTTCATTCATCTGCAACAATGTCTAACCATGCATGTGAAAAGGAGGACAACAATCGTAGGCTTCTCCATTTCGATTAGCAAGCACTGACACCATGACTGCATCCTAGAACAGTGGGGGAGAACATTGTAACAATCATCGACTATGCGGGATAACGATGACAACTAACAGGTAAGGATTTGAAAAAAGGATACAACTCATCGGCTATGTGAGGTAACTATGGCAACTATTACAAGCCTCTGACCAACTTTGGGGTATTGAAATCTACTGAATCTCGTATCATATCATCGTTCAAGTCATAAGAGGCTTGCAATTATCTTTCTTAACTTGGTCAGAGCGTGCAACGTTCGCCCTGCCTACCCTTTTCGTGCGTTTGGCGTGTCACCCTGCCTACTTTCCTAGGTACTTGGCAGGAACCATTATCCTATCTCTGCCATACCAACCGAAGTATGCATCATTTACCCTGCCAACCCTTTTGCGTTTGGTGTGACACCCTACCTACTTTCTTGGGCGCTTGGTGTGAACCATTATCCTTTCTCTACCATGTTGACTTACAGAGCATGGAGCGTTCACATTGCCTTCCCTTTTGCACTTTTGTGTGGCACCTTGCTTACTTTCTTGGGTGCTTGATGTGAACCATTACCTTCTCTCTGTAGTCTTATTAGAAGTCCTCTGCTCACTTACCCATCAAATTGTCATGGATTCTTTACCCATCCTTTGTACGCGCAATATAAACAATGATATCAATTAACTTCTGTAGGGCGGCCTCAAGCTCTATTGGCACAAACCCATGGGATTCTGGATTGCATCCAACCTCGATGTCTTTCAACCTATTCAAGGCTTCCGACAGCTCAATATTCTCTGACAGACCTCAAGCTCTATTGGTCTGTTTCCCATTGGGAGGCCTCAAGCTCTATTGGCTCTACCCTTTTGGGACAATGAATGGCATCACGCCCTCGATATATTCCAGCCTACTCAAGGCTTCCAATATTCGCTGGCAGACCTCAAGCTTTATTGGTCTGCTTCCCGTAGGGAGGCCTCAAGGTCTATTGGCATTACCCCTTAGGATGATGGATGGCATCACGCACACAATGTGTTTTATCCTACTCAAAATGGCAGCTCAATACTTTCTGGCAGGCTTTCAAGCTCTTTTGGCACTACCCCATGGGATTATGTATGTCATCGCACCCTCGATGAGTTCCAACTAGTCAATCCTCCTTTCAAATACCGCATGCACTATTTTTCTTTCTCCTTCATAAGTTGGGAGATGGCATCCTACCCTATTTCAACCTATTCTTGAGGCTTTCAGTTACTCCATACCAGGGATTTTCATACATGGAGTGACTTACTCAAGTTTCATAATTCTATTTTCAAAATCAATTTTCTCTTTGGCGGCCTTAAACTCAATGGGCACACCTTTCTCTTGAATCATCCCTTGCCTTACATGCCTCCACATTGTTCTGTTTTACAAAATTTTAAATTCTCATTTTCCAACTCATGGCGTTCGTGCCCACCGGGTTCCCGCACGCCGTGCTCTGATACCAACTGTCACTGACCATCAATTTAAACTCAATTAATAGGCCGCACGGCACTCATCGAGGCTCTCCCTCGACAAGTCAGCCAACAACTATACATTCTATCCGGCTGTCATGAACACTCGAGAGGTTTTCGAAAGCCATTATAGGCATGAAATATCAGTTCCAACAATAATGAATTCAGGAAGACAAACGACCCTCATACTTAATAACATGTGGAACTAGTTGTTATATTCAATCAATAAGACAACCACAAGCCATCATTTGAGTTATTCAACATCCAGTATAAAAATCCCTAGCGAGGGCAATTGAAGACATCTCTCCTCCGCATTTAACCGAGGTCATACTGTCAACCCCTAACACCTAGCCTAATTCTTTGCTTGATTCTCGCGGGCTTGCAAAGAAAGAGCTAGGTTTAATTTGCCTTTCTTGATTTCTAGTTCACAGTAAAAAGGTGTCGCAATATCTAAAGTGATGCAGATGCAACCTAAGGATCTTGGGAAGCATGGTGGGGTTCTGAAGGAAATTGGTAAAGATGATAGATCTGTCAGAAGTCAGCATTCAAGACAACCCTAGAGCGTTCTACATCGACTTTTGGAAGTTTATACAAGGGCAAAGACAATAATGGGGGTTGCCAGGGATCACCCGAAGCTGGAGGGGAAGGAGATTCAGGTGTTCAATAAGTTGGAGCCTTTGTCCAAGCAAGAAGATG